>NW_027210626.1:600000-767500 GCF_029030835.1 Brachyistius frenatus
TTTTCTGCCAGAGGAGCTCCAGTTAATGAGGGCATTTTCTTTAATACAGTGTATGTACCAAGATTTATTTTCTTTTGAGCACAAACTCAAATTTGAAATAGTGATGAAAGATGGTACTTTCAGAAAGATATTACATATTCATTTCATTTTGAGTCCACGTGCTGAAGGAAAAAAAAAAGACAGGTTATTTTACAATTAGTCATTAGTCTCATTTGCATTTCAAAGTGTGATCATTTTCAATGAAAAGAATGTTATTAATTTATGCAGTTTTCAAAGAGGCATGGATTCAAATATAACTTTGAATAACGAGCCTTGATCGAAATATTTCTGTCATGACAAAACTGCAGGAAATCATTGAGGTCATTTATTCAAAAATAAGATGGGAAGATTACATTTCAAGAAATATTAAAATTATCTCTCTGTTTTGCATTTTTGTGTGCAGTATCAGTTCATATGTCTGTTGGAATTGTTTCATTGTTCAGATTAAAAATACAAATTATGTATTATTATCATTTCTATTATTATATTACACACAAACAAAAAAAAGGAGCAGTGGCTTCAGAGAAAGTACGAGCACTACAGACTGGGAATATGGTGTCTAACTGATAAACAGAAGCAGCAGACTCACACCTGCTGACAGGTAATCATCTCCTGTTTCTGTTTACTGACAACATTAACATATTATCCCTGATTGGGTAATGGCAAAGGAAATAGTACGAGATTATGTTAGTAAGTAACTGATTCAATGTTGAGCCCACTTGCTTGAATCACTTAAACTGTCCTCTGATCAGCAGTGACTGCGATGTCCCACCATGAGTCAGTGACCTGTGGTGTCTGGTGTCCGGGACAAAATACAGGGGAACTGGGTGTGTCATGAGCCTGGCTGGAAAATCAGGTTTAACCACTATTCCAGGATATCCAGACAGATTACCCATGGTCCTGTAGGGAAAAGCGTGCAAACATAGCAGTTGACTTCTTGTATATAATAAGAGGGCCTGCCTTGGTTAAATAGCTTAAATAAACAACTCTTCAGTTTATAAAAACATAAAAAGCATATTTACATTTTAACTATAGCTTTATATTAACAGTAGAATGTATTGGACTTCTTAAAAAGTAGGGAAAAAAATGATCTTTTATCAGTCATTTTAGTCAGCTTCAAGTGTTTTCACAACTAATGTGGTGCCTCATGTGAAGACACACTACCTGTCAGTGTGGTGCATCATTTACCTTAACTATTCTTACACTGCTCCCTCAGGTTTAGCAGCGGTATGATGTGAGGGGAGGTGTTTCTGACTTCTATCTATCTGCCTAGAAAAGTCTTTTAGAGAATCTGATCTCGTGTGATGTACATTAGTCTCTTTAAGATTAGAAGCACATTTCGATACCAGGATGTAAATATAAATAAATAAACAATATCTTAATTTTTACCCGATTATATAACAATACACTGTAATGTATAGTTGATCCCACTTCCCTGACAGTGAGGAAAAATGAAGTGCCGCTGCAAATTGCAGGGTTCCTGAACAGCAACAATGCCATCCAGTGTTCACTGAGATAATTACCAGTTAAAAATGGGTTATCACTTGATAGTGAAGGGCATGCAGTATAAGCACATAACTATGTGGTTATGCAATGGTCTGAAAACAGAAAAAAATCAGCAGGAATTTTACCCCCCCAGAAGTTATTGGAATGGAAATATACAGTAGATAACCTTGTGGTGTTGTTTGTATTGATAAGCTATTATAAGCAGCTCATACAGATCAACAGTACCGGCCTGTTTAAGAATATTTTCAGTCACTGTCCACATAAACATATTATTACTATATATACTTATTTTCAAATATCTACGTGGCCATCTAGTCATCTGGCATCAATGATTTTGAAACGGGTCAAATATTTATTTCTTGAAAGTACCATACATGCCTGTATGGTACCACAGGCAAAAGTATTATAGACCGAGTCATAACACTGAAATATGCAGCATTATCATGCCTGAAGAAAATTTGGAACAAATGGAAATGGAAAATCTAGAAAATGTCATTTTTCCAAACACACCAACAGCCGAGCAACGGGGATCAAGGAGTGTCTGCAGGGCTCAAAAGAAGCCGTCTGTGAGAACAGCTGGTCATGGGAGAACCGTGGTCAGCTCAGAAACCTCTGGCAGCCCAAACAAACTGAACAGCTTTTACCGAAAACAGTTTCTCTGTCTTCCAGCAACTTCACAATAAAAAGGCTGCACATTCTGCGACCTTTATCCCGAACAAAAGAAGTTTGTGATTTTTGAAAGGTTCCATTGTAGAACTTCTTCCTTACCCCCATCACTGAAGTTCTTCATTTAATGTGAGACCACATAGCTTGAAGCCAGTAGGAAGTTTATTCTTCACCAAATCAGAATTTTTTTCAGAATGTTTCGACCACCTGCACGACTGGTTCTGCAGATACACAACACCTGCTCCCAGAAGGCATTCCTCACCACTCTCCACTGGTTTTGTTAAACATTTTGGCAACATTTCTGTGTCTCTGAAAAAGTTAATATCTTCTTTCTTTTCACTCATTACAATCATGTTGATGCAGGATGGGTAATAAGAGAACATTGCTCCAATGTCTTTTTGATTGATGGCTTTTAATTTAGTAACTTGGGCAATTTTTGATGTTGTACATTTATTTGGTCCACATTTACTACACTAACGACACAGTCACTGTGAATACTTCTCCCCACTTTCCCGATGAGGTCCATCAATCATGTCTAATTTTACAATAATGTGAACAATGGAGACACATGAGGTTTACAGCACCGATGATGGCTGACAGGGTTGCAGTGACGTTTGCATGGGACTATGCACTGTTAATATTTCTTCTATCTGGCCTGCCAGTCTCAACATGGATCCCAAAGACTTTCTCCGAATGTCTGAACAACATCAAAGCAGCCCTCCTGTGAGTAACACCAGCTGTGGTTATAGAGAGCTGACATTACTTTACTGCCTGGTTTTATCACACCCATCAAAATCTGAACGGGGAGATATCAGGACCCTCAGAAAGAGATAAATCACCAAGAAACTGTACAGTGAATTTGGCAGCTCCAGTAGTAGTAAGAGTACCAGAATTAACACAATGTCTACACTGTTTTAGATTTTTGAATCTGCAAAATAGCCTTTTCTAAACTAGAATGAACATTTTTAAGAATATAAAGTTCTTGCCAGATCGTGTTCCTATTATGTTCAAACCAGTTTGTATGTATATTCAGAGGAGCAGTTTTAGGTGATGTTAATTTATCCTATTGCCACTGTCTTACCTGGACAGTGAATATGAAGCTAGAGTTTGAAATGAAAATCTTTAAGAAATTCTATTTATATTAAAGTTCGTTGTTTTGTGTGCCCATCCAGCCACCCCAACCTTCACCCTAAGTAGACTTTGTGGCGCTATCTTGTCACTTCCGTTGCTTCCATAATAATTTACTACAGCCACTAGAGGGCAATGTGATGATGAAAAGTAAATAAAGCTTGTAATAAGCTGTATCTGACTGTCACCTGGAGATTATTCTCCAAAACAAAAACCCCTTGCAGGTCTTATTACAGCCCAAAATTACATTTTAAACTTAAGTGACCTCTAGTGGACATATGAATAACGAGCTGGTGTTTCAATCGAGGATGAGGAGTTTTTCCCTGGAAGATTGAGTGAAAGGCTCAAAAATAACAAGAAGACAATGATTACTGTTGCCATGACACCAAATGTTGCATAACTTTAAGGTAGTATTAACTTTAATGTACGATATTATTCAACATATCAATTTAAGCCAAATCATTATCTTTCCTTAACCCTAACCAAATGTTTTTTGTGCCTAAACCTAAATGGGAGTGCTTCTTTAGGAAACACTAATTCCTCCGGTGTTGAGGGAAGGAACAAATGACCCATACAGTGACAAGGGTTGGAGGACTTGCTTGTCACCTAAACAGATAAAGTGGTCTGAAAAACCAAAAGCACCATCTGTGACTGTCATTTTCAGCACCTCTCTCTCTCTCTCTCTCTCTGGCTTCCTGTTAGTATCTGCAGTCACACTGTCAACAAAGATCTCTACATGCCTTACCTGAATATCCCATTTTACCCGGCAGAAAAACAACAACATAGGATTAAAGATGGTGGGTGGTGACTGGTTCCCACATACTGAACAAAAACAAAGCTGTAGAGTTACATCTAAGCCACTTTAACACACCAGGGGATTTTTATTTTCTTGTAAAAAAAAAACCAACCTTGCATATATGTGGAGTTGAGGTTGGGGGGTGGAAGGTGGAGGGGGCGGGGCAATAGGGGAGAAGAATGCTATAGGTGCAATAATGCTATGGCCTCTATGCGTTTAGTAACTGTTCCACTTCTTGAAACTTTTACCATGTTCTTCGTTCTACAATGCTCTCCATAACAGTTTGCTTGAGATGTAAACTAGTCGCCCCACATTTATAAACCAGCTAAAGTCAAAAGTTTACGGTTATTTATTACCCATCAAAGGATACATGTTCCAACTTAAATATTCTGCCAGAGTGATATACGAGTTTCAGTAATAAGAGCTTTAGGAAGGTCAGCGCATGATCTCCTTGTGTGAGCCATCTGTGACGATCCCATGCAGATACAATGAATGGTGATAGACACATCTGTGTGTAGCTGCTACACTGACTTAAATGATGTTTTCATCTTTTTTGACAGGTGGGAGGATCACCACATGTGAAACTGGTGTAAAACAAAGTGGAGCAAGTTTTGTATGTATAGGCCACTGTTCATCACTGTGATGGAAGGACGAGAAATCTGAATACTACTCCTGTAAATCCACACTGGGATCCAGGCCTCGTACACATTTTTTTAATAATTAAAGTATAATATTTAAATATTGACATGGTCATTGTATTGATATTTATTTATGTTCAGTTTAAGCCATGTTTATTTTCACTTACTCCTGAGACACTCGACAAACTCGACTCATTTTCTCTTGGCTGGGCTTCAAACAAGATTTTTCCTTCAGGATTTTTCCATTTCTCTTCCAGATGACGTTGTGATATTGACAGATGTGCGTGATATGAAAAGATGTGGGAACACTTTGAGCGGAGGTGCTCGCAGCCCACAGCTGCAGCTGTGAATAGAACCCGCAATCATCCTGTCAATCAGATTCAGTGATTGGGGGGGGTACTCAGTCTGCACTGTACTGTGCTGTGTTTCTGCTAGTTAAACATAGGAAATGAGAATTTAGGAATCAGAAAATATGTGTTAATAAAAGACACTTGTCAGATCATTGCACCTTTATAATGCACAGCAGAAGCATTTGGATAGATTTGAAAGACACATAGATAATTTCCCAATTCAGACTTAAAATGAGTTTAATCAAACTCTTTCAAGATGAACAATATAATTTATTAAAAATGAAAGTTTTTCATTTATTGTCACTTTTTGATGATTAGGGATATAAATTTGTGTTCCAGGCTTATGTTCAATGCACCGGCTCTGTGTGAGACCGGTATCTGAACTACTAATCCGTTTCCTGTTATACCCTTCGGGAAGTGGGAATTGGCCAGCAGAGGGAGCCGATATCCAAGAATTATAATACCTCTTTTGCTTTCCTGCCCATTACTTCTCAACAAACTAATAAAACAGTTCCCCTCAGGGTTTTACACTCCAGTTGTGAATATTTCAGTTGTTAACGGTCTTAAACAAGGCCAACACCTACATTCAATGTTCCATCGATGTGCTATTATAACAGCCTCAATAGCATCCCTTTCTGTTCTTTAGTGTAGAGTATTGAATCATGCGCTCAACAATGAAAGGTGAACAGTGGGAGGGCCGGCTGGGGCACAGCTGACACAAACATGAGGACAGAGGATAGGTGAAAATGAACTGAGACGTGGGTGAATAAAACATGTCTCTGAGGACGTTGCCTTGTTTTACTGCTCTGCGGGCTCAGCGGGGACTGCGAGCCTCCCTGATGGTTAATCCTCTCTCTAAGGGAGGCAAACACATTCAGTCTCACAGGCAAACACACACATTTAGACATGTACGCACAACGTAGTCACAAGCTAGGACACATCAGACACAATATGTTGTACAGCTGTCCTTGCGATCCTGGCTGCACTCTGCTTTGTGCATTCAGTTGTTTACTACACACAGTATCCTCTGATGATAATGTATGATAATTAATGTCATAACTACTGTTATTTATGCAACACGTTCACTTAATTATCAAATGATTGCAGGTTCAAATGTGTTACCAATCCTGTGTTACATTCACAAAATTTGATAGTAGAAAAAAAAAAGAAAAAAAGTGTAGAGTTTTTCTACAATCCATAAATTGATAGGGTTTTTTTGGTTTGTTTTTTCTTCACAGGACAATCTTTTGACCTCGTGAAATAGCACAGAAGCTATTAAGATCTATTGAGCTGATGCTGACTTGGTCCAGTCCGGTCCATGTAACAAGTAATATGATCTCGGCTCCACGCTCGACCCTACCTAGTCATCAAACTCTGCACGAAGTGATTAGATTTCGCCCTAAGCTTCATAATGTTATTTACTCTATTGGATAACTGTGTGGGGAAACAATTGTGTGGTCCAGTGCAGAAGCCGTAAGTGCATTCGGTACAATTTCTGCTATCATAATCAAAAGTGGAAAGTTGTGTGTAGTCTACCAGCCAAACTGAAGTGCACTGCCGGCATTAAGATAAATTGCAAACTGTGCGAATGCTTGTGTGTGTATTTAGACTCCAAACAGTACCAAATGTATGACATTTTATGGAATATAACAAATGACCACAGATTTTTATAGTAACTCCAGGCTGACAACCTTTGATATATTTAGATGCTTCAAATATATTTACAGACTATTTTAAAAATGATGATGAAATTCTGCCCTATCTATAAACTTGATCACTCAAGAGAAATGAAGTGTGTAAACAGTCAAAACTATTTCTATTAGCTTACTCTGGGGGAAAACTCAAAACACATTTTCTTTCCAAATAAGCAAATTGATTTTGCATTCTTTTATTACAGGAAGTAAAGCTTGTGATTATGTACGAGACGTATTGAACTGGGCAAAAAAAAAAGAAAAAAAGAGAATCATCTGCTTTTTCCATTATTCTGCATGTCCAAAACCCCTACCTTACAGGATGCCTATATGTCCAATTCTCAATTTTCATAGTAGAGAAAAAATAAAAATAAATGTATGAAGAAACATGCAACAGAATTGAATTGTTATAAAAGGATCATTACATCCAAGACTCGTATCATATTGTAATGTAACACATTGTAATGTAGAGTAAAAAGCTATGCATTTCAATTAAGTTTACTTTGAACTCCTAAAAGCTGGTGCTTGGGTCCATTAGTGTTAGAAACCATACGCTACGTATCGGAAATGTAGTGGAACATGTAAAGTAAGTTTTTACAAACCATGTTAACAGAAGAATTTTCAAGCTATTGCGGCTCACCATATATTAATTATCCCTTACTAAACAACCCATGAAAAGCCCTCAATTTTCTCATTACATATTTTCATCCCTTTGTGTGTGTGTGTGTGTCTGTACGTACACTGTGTATAAAGACAAACATCATTTGTTCAAGAACCTCCATCTGTCTCTTTTATCGACTACTTCCTCTGTCACTGATGTCATCCCAGTTTTTCTACCACATCAATCGGCCTTTGTAAATTACATATAAGGAAGCTTTTCCATTGGCCAGCACATGATAATTAGGCAACATTAAAACGCATACAAGTGCACTTCGAATGAAAAGGGATGAATTGGCAGCAGCTTAAAGAGAAACAGTGAAGCAATCTGTAAACAAAAGTTGATTAATAGGGCTATAATCTCCTCAGTGTTTTTTTCTCTCGCTTTAAAATATGTAGTGCAGCTCCAGTGAGAAAGTTGAGCAGCCAACAGTCATAAGTGTCACTGGGTTATGGATTACCGTGGTTTAGCCCCAGTCCAGGACTCACTTCAGGGACTTCATAAAGCTCCTGACTCCTGACCAAACTCTCATTAGACCCACACATCTCTTTGCCCTCTATCTGACAGCCCTTGGCAAGTGAAGTAGTAAATGTGTGTGTGTGTTGAATGTCTAGATTTGTGAAGCCAAACTATATACATCACAGCTCACCGATGACGACATAAACACACACAATCAGACGCAGTGCATGAGCCCGAGATGATTTACAGCAGTGAGGACAGCCTTTGTGTGAAGCATGTCACTTCAGAAGCATAATCTTCCCAAATTCGGCCAATTATTTATTTATCGCCACTCCTCGTTAGGCCAATGAGGCTCTAGGGAGCACAGGATATATACAGCATGGTGAGGGGAGACAGATTGAGCGCCTTGGGATTATTTTCCCAGACAGAAGAAAACATTTCTTCCACAGTACAAGTTGATTACTATACTTTTTAGTTATTCTTTGTAATTCACTTTTTGAATGCTCAACCGATGCCACCAAAATTCAACCTCCAGGATTTTACAACGGGTTCTCCAACCCGTACGACCATATAGGCCGTCTGTTCCTACCATCAAATAAAACCCACACGAGTGTTTCATGAATCAGCTCCCCTGGTTAGGTTTAGGCACAAAAATAACTTGGCACTGGAAATAAAATGGTTTAAGTAGTTACAACTAAAGCTACTACTTGTTAAAGTTATACAAGTTTTGTTGTCATGGCAACAGTAAATGTGGTTTTAAAAATTGGTTAACACTAGTTTCCAAGTCCACCGTTGTATTGTCTCAGCCAACTCACAATAAATCGATGTTTAGATAAATTAGATGACTAATGTAAGTCGCTATGCATAAAAGCGTCAGCTAAATTAAATGTAATGTAAAATAGATGGCATCTAAACTGCGACTCCGGGACATCAGATTTATACAACCACTTGAGGTCGGTTTACTTTAAAACATTGCTTTTAGTCTAAATAAACTGCTTGCACCAAAGACTTATGGGGGTTGTGTTTAGGAGGACTGTTTTAAGATTTCAGCTATTAGGCCAGTCTTAAACTGACTGACAGATCTTAACCGAGAAAACAATTAACAATAATCATTTTTGTTTTCAGAGTTTTGTATTTTTAAACCTATATAGTAGTGTCTCTCATATTTATAGAAGGAAAACAGATTTATTATTTATATCTCAATTTATATAATAGTATACAAGTACCCACCCTCCACACACACACACACACACACACACACACACACACACACACACACACACACACACACACACACACACACACCAATCCAAACACACAATAAATTTGATACAGTAGTGATACAAACTGTCTAGCATGTAACTGCAAACACGACATTTTATTATTACTGGCAGCTAATGGTTAAAAACGTATGCCAAACCAAGTTAGCTCTACCAACTTTGATATATTTATTTAGTTTGCCCACATTTTTTTGAATTTATAGCTAAACTATTTCTCCTTCATGCTTGTCAAAAGGGATGTCACTGAAGAAGCAATGTCAGTCACTTTCACTTTTCATAATGCTTTCCATTTTTCTCCGTCTGTGAACAGCCTCTTGTGTCGCTCTAAATGGAGTGTATGGAGAGGAGATACTAGGCTTCATCCTAAAAATGACTGCTGACACTTTACAGACATTCGCTAAACTCTTTGCTGGGAATGGAAGTGGAAAAAAAAGACTAATCATGAATACATTTTCCCTCATCCATGTGGCCAAGATATTCTATTTACAACCCATTTCTTTGGGTCTTTATATTCAGTTAATGAGATTTCAAATAAATGTGAACTGAACTGCATTTAAATTGCTATTCAGTCTGGAGGCATGGCACTGGAAAAGGGAGGGATTCCAGATGACAGAAGAGCTATTACTGGACCCACTGCGCTCGGTGAACAGAGCAGGTCGAGGAAGTGCAATAAATGGTAGGCGCTGGTGAGGACTCTTTGAGGGTTTCAGACTGGTGAAGGTGTGGAGTGGAAAGGAAAAAAAAAAAAAAGAAGAGGCATAAGGGATGCCAGTATTAAAGCAGATGGAAAGCTGTGTGTAAGAGTGAGTATCCCTGTGTTTTTCATCATTCTGTCCCATAAAACTACAGAGTCTATTTAAATCATTTTAACTGTGATTTCTCCTGTAAATGTCTGACTACATAAACTGAGAACAAAAACCTTTTGCCACACAGTAAAACAATAGTGCCAAGTATGCAGATGTTTTCAGTAAGTAAAATACACAATCCCAACATCTTGCACTCTCATACAATATAAATGCATTGGGAAATCAGAAAATACTGGTGAGTAATGGGGCACAAGATGACCCTCAATTTCTCAAAAATCTAACTCTCTCCAACATATAAATGTTATGAAAATAAATAACAAACAAACAACAACAAAAAAGCACCATGTCGTTAGTGGTGACAATCCTAAACGTAACTTTCCTTAATTTTCCTTCTCCTATGGAGTGGTATCCAAGCATCTATTGTACAGAGGTAGAAACCAGAGATTCTCAAATGGTGGGTCTGGACTCAAAAGTGGGTCGCAGGGCCATTTTTAGTGAGTTGTGGAAGTATGCATGGGAATTTTTTTTATTTGGAAGTCCACAACTTCTGCAACTGTGCTTATATTTTGAGGGGGATATATTTCTAATGACGCAGAGCAGGTGCAGAAGCCATTTACTGACACAATTGTCAAGACAGTAACAACTAAAACCAATATTGTCACGTTAGTTTGCTCTCATTTGAGAGCATTTGTTAATCGGTTTTGGATTGTAAAATAGTCTGCCTGTTTTATTTATCATGAGAAAAATCTGCCTTTATATTTCATATATTGTACAGTTCAATTCAGATTCCTAAAACTTGAGGAGAAAAAAAACTATTTGAAAAACATACAGTATAGGTAGTTCAAGGTAAGTCTCCATTTTAATGCGTTGGGCTTTTACCTTAGTTAATTTTGTTCTTTATTTCATGTTTTTAATAGTGCGTGAAAACATTGCGTGTTATTTCATTATTTTTGATGAAATTGAGTGGCAGAAAAATCTGGGTGATAACTTAATGATTATGGAAAAATGGCGGTCGCGAGGCTCAACCAGTTGAGAATGACCGATATAAACTGTCTGCAATGTACATTTGTAATGAATGTTGTACAATGGCAGAACAAGAGCTACCCCCAAAAGGCATGCCTCATGGTAACATTTGGTCCAAGATAACTTGGAACTGTAACTTTCTGCCCAACTTTGATCATTTTTCATTAAAACTAATCTGAAGGCTCACACCTGAAATAAGCCCTTTCTAATAACAAGCATCAACGTAGCTTCTCCTCGTCTTCCCATCCGCGAGGAGACCATTTAGTCCTAATGAAAATCTAGAGCACGAGAACACAAGCGCACTCGCTCACACGCAGCCCCATTTGACATCTCTCTCTCAGCTGAGGGAGTGAGACCACTGGAGGGATGAATAGAGATGCGCCTGAAAGGACATTAAGGTTTCTGGAGGCTTCACAGATGCTGAAAGCAAGAGACGTGTTGCGAGTTAGAGGTGAGTGAGAGACGGCGAGAAAGACAGCAAGAGAGAGGGCTCAACTCTGAGATATGAAGGGCCGGGGTCTTCAGTGCTCAGCCACATGGGACCTGCCAAATGTTGACAGCACCCTTCCTGACACCCCATTAGAGTAAAATAGGGAATAAAAAACAGGGGGGGGTGGGGGGGGAACAGGGTCGATTTTTGAATTTAGTGACATAGGCAACATTTTGTATCCAGAAATTTAAAAGAAACCATATCGCTCAATGTGTTTTACTTTAAAGCAAGCTGTCCAGATTGTCTTTATGTTATCCATAGCATATAAGAGAGTTCTTATAAGATGTCAATATTATTTGAATCAATTTGCTGAGGTCACTGTTTATTTAATTGTCAACTAATTTAACCGAATGATCCCCTTCAGACATTTTTTATGTTTTTTTTTGTTTTGTTTTTTTAAAAACAAAAATGTGTCAGATTTGTTTTTTTTCCAAGACAAAGTTAAAATATCTGGTTAGAAAATCCTAAATTCTTCACCTACACCTCTTCATTAATTAAAAAAAAAAAAATCTACAATCTACAATTATGCAGAAGAATCTGAGGGCAGTCTTAACTGCAAACTTTGCACATTAATTCCTCTGCACAGTAAAAGCCAAAGAAGTAGTAGCAGCACTAACACTGACCAAAACATATTTTTGAGTGGAGGGGGAGGCAGTAATACATCAAGTGTCCTGAACAATGTACATTAAACAAGATAACAGAACGCTTTGAAGGCTTGGAAATGAAAAAATTACATTTGACGTTTATGCACATCTGAGATACACAAGTCGAGCCTCTATGCATACAAATCTAATGAGAGATGTCACCTAAACCTTCCAGTGGGTGTCACACCAACAAAGATCCAGTCACATCTCGGTTCTAATGGCAGGCGGAAGCGAAACCTCTTGCTTTATTGAAATCTGCTAATACATTTAGATCCAGATTTGCACCCCTGATGTGTTTAGTCACCATAGCAATGGCAGCTGAGCCTCATGTATATCATATTTGGAGCCATTTGTCATACCAAGCAGAAATGAAATGAAGCTGCAATATATGAATCCGGCCATAACCTAGAATTATAGTACTGTTAAATTATAGAAAAGATCCCTGCTTGTATGTTAATGAACATCAATGATTAACATTTCAGACTTTCTCTAAAAAAAAAACAATTTCCAAAATCAGCAGCACCCCACACCCTGACCATGTACCCCATGACAGAAGTACTGCCATCACCGTTACTTTAACAAAATAATATTTAAAAAAAAAAGAGTTATAATTATTTATGAGGGGATTTACAGTGGATCCAGATAGTCATTTCCACTGTTGTTTGTGCTTCCCTTCCTCTTCCTTTGGACATCTCCGGTCCCACCACACCCAGCCCCGACTCACTGAGGCTGTCATGTGTCTGTGCCGGTTCCACTGATGCCGGATGAAACCAATACCTATGGATTCCATGCAGGAAGACGTATGGAGACATCAGCACAAGACATCACATTGACACAGCTGCCACAGTTGTGCTTCTAAAATTTCCTATCTGAATAGCACTCATAAATAGTCATTGGACATTTTGACTTTTGGACAGCTGGTTTTCTAATGTTGGAGTATTCTCTAGATAATAGTTTGAAGGGATTTTGGAGTCTGCGTCTCTTTTGTTCACAGTTGACATCAGGAACCAGGTAGTCGTCTAATCCATCTTGTCGGGAGTCCCACCGTGCCCCTAACTGTGGGGATCCTGTTCAGATATTCAGATAGGACATTTATCCTGATTGTTGCAGATGAGTTGTGCTTGTACTGATTGTGATTGAGCAGTTACTGTTGCGGTCTGTTCAATGTGTACTGATCCGATCTTGTGTGTTCTTATAGTTTGGTACCAAGTGCCCCAACAAATAATAAATGACACTGCTTTCTTTTAACCATGTTGAACCACGAGAGGCAGAAGATCAGAGAACTATTCATCTGTATCAGTTTTGAGAGACACTGACAAAGAACAGGGGTGTCATTTTATTGACTGAATGATACTCAGCTTTAAATCAGCAGCACTACTTCTCTATGAGTTTGTACTTAGCCATCCTCTGGGGCTAAACACTAATATTCGCAATATTACAAGCCCACAACAATAAAGGTGACATGGCAATATTTTGTAGGTCTGATCTCAAGAAAGCTCAGAGCATTTTGACTTAATGAGTGTGCTAAATGAAATGTCAAGGATCATTAAAGCTATTGGGATAAACTGTGTGGAAACAATGAACAATTTTGTCCCAATCCATTGGGTATGTTGAGATTTTTCAAGGAATAAACAGAACAAATCATCAAAAGTCATTAGGATTCATTATTTGAGTACCACGGATATATGTTGAAAACATTGTGACAATTCAGCCAAAAATATGATGTTACAAGATCAGGTCGAATCAAGGCATTTTCTGATCGGTAACAGTTATACTGAGCTATATTTAGACCTGATCCTTTGTTTCACATCAACTGTTTCAAAGGTGTCATAAACAGAGAGCAGAATTTATGGCAAGATGCAGATGTATATTCTGGCATGTGTGCGGTTAAAATGTGGTCAATGTGTAAATATTTCAAAATTGAAAATGAAAGCAGCACAACAACCCAAGTGGTTGTTTGCGATGCGAGAATGTTTCGAGGTGGTCAAAACAGGGCTGCGTTCAATACTACTAATTTGATTTGGCAACTAAAAACTAAACAGTGATTTCACTCCGGTAACTGTGATAAAGTGTAATTGTGATTTTTATTTGTTGTGACAGTGAACGTTAAAGTTAAGCAATTACAACAATTCCAAGTGGAATTGATAAGAGCTATTTATAAAGATGTGTTATAGTTTCTTTAGTTATTTTGTTTTAAAAAAAAAAATCCTGAAATCCTGAAAAAAAATCCTTGGTGATGCACCAAGTGGAATTGCGATAAAAATGGGGAGGCAAAAAAAATAACTGGATCAGGACATCCCTAATGCAAATAAAATCCAAATCTGTTTGTACATTAAGATACGTGATTGCACGTGTCTGTAACCAGCTTTCACAGGGACACGTGTATGTCACTGACCTGAGCTTGAACTGATTGAAACTTTAAATGCAATCAAAGCAGGAATAAAAGTGAGGATATTTAAATAAAAAAAGACATTAATATTAGATTTGTTTATATTTCTTAATCTCCCCTCTCATTCCTTCTCATCTTGCCAATTTTTTTCTGTTCTTTTTCCTCTCTTCTTCTCCTCTCCCTTCCTCCTGCCTCATGGGTCTTCCTGACAGCTGGTTTCACTGACATGTGTTTGCCAACAACAGACTGGTGAACACTGATCACTCAATCCTCCACTGTCCAAATATTTCAGACTGTTTCCATATCAGACCTGAATCATTGGAAACTCCACAGCATCTCTTATTCATGGTTGCCATAAATTATTCTCCCTGATATGAGCTCCAGTCACGTAAGGCAAAGCTGGAGACTGTGGCACACTTTGACAGAGAGATAAATATGGATAGACACAGACAGAAAAGAAAAGAGAGAAAAAGATAAGATAGTTAGGGTCAAAATGGAGAAAAAAATTAGCAGCGGGTCAACAGACAGGAAACTGAAAAAGATCAAAACTAATGGAATAATTCCTTCTGGAGCGTACACTCAGCTTGCACTCAACACGGAGGGTTAAACTGTATAGTGCATGTATATGGTATTGTGTATTCAGCAGGATCTACAATATGAATGAGCAGATAGGCGTTTCGGTGCGTTGCTGAAAGGACATTAACTGGACACCTGTGGGATTTTAACCTTGAATCTCTGATATTTCACTGTAAGTCATGTTTCCCCCCACCAGTAAATTCTGCCGATTACATTTTCTTATTTTATTCATTTGCTTATTCATTTATTAGTTTTTTGATCGTTCAAATACTCTGCCATTCCTTTATTACTGCTGAACAAAGGAATATATTTTCCTTCTTAAAGCTGTGTTGCTGATCTGTTTAATGGTTTGCTGCAGGAGTCTTGTTAATTTCATTGCGCAGTTTGACCTGATATTACTGTGCACAGCAGACAAATAAAGCCTTTGAACTTAAGTAAATTGAAATGTTGAAGGGTTTCTCTCTTGGTTTTGTTATCGACACCTCATATCACCACCCTTATCCATTAATTTCCTCTCAGTAGTTTCTATACAAACAATTATAGCCCTCAGTGTAGTCTATGCAATGACTAAATCCCTAACAGGTAGTGATGAAGCAATTCAGCTATGAAAATATAACAGGGTGACAAAATTGAGCTCAATGCCTTTAAATAATATTTTTAATGTCATCACAGAATTAAACATTTTGTTTTATCCATTTTGGAACATTTTGAACAAAGTTTATGTGGTGATAAATACGTTATTAACTACCGAAGTAGTAATTAATATGCAGTGAAATGCAGTTAGCTCATTTCTGTGTTGGATTCTAATATCGCTGCAGTGACAGTGCAATAAAAATCACATTTTCCATCTGACATGCTATGGATGAGATCCCTGTTGAGTGCGTGTGCACCGTTTCCATTGACTCTGTAACATCTATCCTGCTTGCTGCCATGAAAATACATAAATTACAAAACTGCAAACCTGCAGAACACAGGCTATTTCATGCTCTCAGCTGGACTGATATTTTCTGTTCATTTGCAGTTATAATTTATTTATTTTTGTGTTAAAGGAAAAATGTAATCCAACATTACAGTTAAATGCAATGCGTAATCTACAATAAGAGAAATATTGTATGATTTACCACTGTATTGATACCCTCAAAAACTAAATTAAAAACATTTGACTTGTTCTACAAAACACTGGACAATAATTCACTAGATGAAGAAGATTAAAGTAGATGTATTTTAATTTGCAATGATACAAATAACTAATTTTACTGTCCAAAGAAAACAACAGCGCACCAATATTTTTTTTTAGAGTAACCCTAAATGCCCATTTCCCATGAAAATGATTTACTTCCTCGCAGACAATGATGATTTTTGTGGCGCCACAGCAGTGAAAACTTTATATGACAGGAAACCTTTGATATGGTGGCACTGGTTTGTTTGATCTTTTATGATGGAACATTTGAAATGGCAAACAAAAATGCTGTATCTTCAAAATCTCCTTTCTTTTTGTTTTTTCTAAAACAGGCAGAAACACGGATACCAGTGAGTCGCTGAAAATAAAGACAGATAAATAAGAGTTCAGTCTGGACTAAATTTGTATTTCCGTTGATGGAGGACAAGAAGTAAACACATTCATTACATTTAACTTTGAGCTCCTTGCTTTTATAACTTGAGATGGATTGTTTTATACATTCAATCATGTTTGCAAACTGTATGGTAAAAAGAAATTGAAAGCAGTCACACCTCAGTTGATTCATCAGAATCATCACTGTGTGAGGAAATGCCATTACATTTCATTACCACTTTTATTCAAAGAAGACACACACACACACACACACACACACACACACACACACACACACACACACACACACACACACACACACACACACACACACACACACACACACACACACACACACACACACACACAGTAAACACATTCAAGGTTATGTTCCTACAAGCGCGGGGGGCAGATCAGCTCCATAATAAATCAGCTCTCTGGTTGGTATTGGTTTGTGTATTATTGTTGAACCCACCATAGCTCGGCACTAAAGGCCCCTGATCCATGAAGAGTGCCGGTGTGTGTCACAGTGATGGATATAGTCATTACCATGGCCTCCTTGTCTCTGTATCTGTCCTTCTGCTCCGTGGCTTGTTGTACTTTCTCTTCACAGATTCCTTAAGACATCCTCTTTGTCATGAGAAGGGCAGACATGGAGACTGAAAAACAAGAAACACATGATGTAATACGGATTCTAGGAAAATACGAATAAAGGTGGAACATATCTTGGAAGATATCCAAATGCGTGATTATTATAGGAACACAGTTACTGTACATGTGAATAAGTTTAAATGTTCAGTTGACAGTCATATTTACACAAAATATATACTCTTTTTTTTAGGTTACACCTCAAATATTATGTATTTATATGTTACATCTATTTGAAAATATATGGCTTTTTGAATTATATTTCTGTGCTGCATGTTCATTCATGGTTGAAATGTATACCAGATTAAGAGTTAACAACATTTTGTATGTGACTTCATGTGATTGTTAGTTTAAATGATAAGGCTGGCATTATACATATTCTTCCTGTTGTCAACAAATCCCATAGTAAACACTGTATTATTTCCCCTTTTAAATTTTTCTTTCAGAACTTACTTAGGTCTAAGATCGCCAAAAAAGGCAACAAATAAAACTTTTAAAGTCGACTAAACCAACCGCACACTGTAGATTTTAGCAAAATTAACAGGACTAAATAGTACATGTCTTGGGAACTATTTTCAGTTGTGGATTAACAAAAAATATGATGCATTACTGAGTAGATTATAATTTTACTTCTCATGTAACAAAAGCTTGAATTCATTGTTTTGTTTTTTTAAATTAATGAATGAATGTATTAAAGTTCAATGCTTACAAGCCAAGACTGAAAAGTCAGCATAATTTCAACCAGGAGATCCTGTCGATGTGACTGCCTGAATCCAGGGATCCAAGTTCTTCTTTGCAGGGTTTCCTGTGTTCTTTAGGATAAAACTGAATCACTACAATTTCAAGTGTTGGTATCAGCTGTCACATTTCATTCTCAGCCGTGTGTCTGCAGATTGCCTGCCTCTAACCCTACAACCGACTATTTATTTGAACTTGCACACCACCGCGAGTAGGAACACCACATCGGAAGGTGTGAAACCACCTCAATTCATCCCCTGAAGGCCTTCAACTGATCTCACAATTTCCTGGGTATTGTGGTACGCTTATTGTGCAACACATTCGTGAGCCCTGTAAATTAGTTCTTGTTCTTTCACACAGAGAGGGAGACAGGGATAGGAAACGGTGCATTGAGGAGTGGTATTGACCAAGAGGTTCTCAGCTGCTAATGATCTCTACAGGGAGAAAGAGGCCGTGTGCGCGCGCACGCACACGCACACGCACGCACACACACACACACACCCCGAGGAGTTTTCAAGTAGCAAAAGATTATGATTGATCTGGAAAACTCTGTTAGTTCTCTGTCTGCAGCAGACATATCACCGTTCCCTTCATGGCTGTATCCTGCTTCTGCAAAGATCCATGTGAACGACTACATTTAGGAGTGCATGGAAAGAGGTTACAGCAGCTCAGAGAGCCTCTCAGAGGAGCTGCAGTGTACCCCCCAAAAACTCAGCCACATGCATCAAACAAAGACTGATAAGCTGAGCAGGGAGGGATATCTGGTAGTGCTGAACTTGGGCCAATGCCAAACATGAAACTAAAACAAAGAGACAAAAAAAGTAAAGGACACAGAGGGTGTGTTTAATTTGTTTTTTTTTTAAGGACATACAGCATTTAAAATGGGTTCTCAGCAACGTCAGGGTAATTAATAGATTTACAAACATATGTCACAACCTACAATCGTTGTTATTTTGCAGTAAACTGTGATAGGAAATATAGAAAAATTACTTGCTGATAATCACAATTTGGTAAATATTAATAATAATTAGTAATGTACAGTAAAAAAAAAAAAGATAAAAGTTGTGTGGATAATCTTAATACTGTAACGAGTGCAACACAATTTTTTTGCACTGTGAAGGAGGGTCAAAACTGCAAGGTCTGCAAATAATGTTTGAATTTGTACTTGTTAAAAATCTAAATTTCCTTGAGCAACTGTTTTCTGGAGATGATGTTTCCTGTCTGGCTTTCTTGGCCTCAAAATAATTGAGATAAAAATATTAAAGACCTCCATGATTAAATTTCCACAGTCCTGAAGAAAGCTCAGATTTCTGTCTTCAGTTACCAATAAATGAAAAGATGACAGAATATTGGCAAAAAGAATTAAAAAAAAAAAATCCTCAAAAACATTAATCTCTCTGACGACAGCTTTATGAGCCCCAAATTAATAGTTTGTGCATTTAAATGTTTTATTTTTTCTAATAAATGTTCAAATCTAAATATCATCTGCATTATTTGGGGATCAATCCAAACCCATATAATGTGAATACAAACCTAATGCAGCTTTCTTATTACAGAAGGAATTCAATCATTGTCGTTTTTGACATTCTAGATTATGCAGCAGAGGAAAATACACAGAAGAGAGGGAGTAATATCTTTTATTCCATTTCATAATAAGGTGGGCCTCATGCATATGCGGTGGAGTTTTTAATTGAAAATGAAAAATTCTCTATTTAAGTCCTGATTATCATAGCAGGTGGAGAGCAATTAGAATAAATGAATGGTGATATGCCTCTGTCCGTGCATTACAAAACGCCGGAGGCGTCTTAACACACATCAATACACACTTACATCTTGGATCCTCTTTCTTATAGGGGATTTCTCCCTACATTCAAAGAAAGAAGAAGGAGGTAATCATATTGGACTTTGTGTGCAGTGTGTGTGTGTGTGTGTGTGTGTGTGTGTGTGTGTGTGTGTGTGTGTGTGTGTGTGTGTGTGTGTGTGTGTGCGTGTGCGTGTGCGTGCATGTGCACATCTGTGCATGTGTGTCCCGGGTAAGAAAAGATGGTTTACATTCAGCTTTTGAGTATTGAACAGCTGAGAATGCAGGAAACCCTGAGCGAGCGCAGTGTAGAACCATCTGCTATATGGAAAGCTGAAAAGTTCACATCGTACATCATTATCATCATCATCATAGAGACAAGAGGCACACACCCATATACACACACTGAGAGGATGACAGGATGTAGAGTCCCAGCAGGGAGGAGGACGTTTCTGAAAGTTTTATAGAAAAACTCGAGATATTCTGGCCAGAATCTTATGAAAGCCTCACAAACCCAAAGTTTTACTAGAACTGAATAAAGCCATCCAGTGTTGAGGACCAATGTTTCAAGACCACTGTTTCAATCAGTGCCGTGGGATACAAGCCGTTGACTGACACCACATGATATCAACATTAATAAAAAAAAGTCAAACTAAATTTTTATCTAAAAATATAATATATATATTATTTTAAAAAAAGAAAAACGATGTCGGCGTGTTTGGTTTCTTCAAACTTGAAGCCCAAGGCCTCGAGTAAGAGTTATTTTTCCAGCAATTGACAACTGGAGGGACCCTCGATTTTTTTTTTTATCACAGTCAAATGGAGTTTTAACTTTAAAATGATGTGGCAATCAACAGTATGAAAATGTTGGTTCAATTTTAAATTTACAATTTTCTACATTTATGAAGCATCACTTCCTCAAAAAAAAAAAAAAAATTGCCAAACTGCAAATAAAAAAAAAAAGGTCAACTTGGTTAAATTTCCTCTGCATCACATCATTATGTAGAAATGTCCAAACTGGGAATCCAAATTGTTGGATGTGTTCAGTAAATTGTTAAGTTGCAGGTAGCTTTACAGAAAATGCGGCTGCGGTTTGGCAGCAGAATACTCGTGCAAAGTATCTCTTTACCGCAGAAATGAGAGAATGTGAGGCCTGTTTCATGTAGACTACGGGGTCAGTAACAGAGAGGTCGGTTGTCTTCTGATTGGAGCATGTCTTGTTGATATCATTATACCCCTTCAAGGAGATGCCAGCTGCTGAAGTTTAACTTAAAGCGATTCTCTAAAAATAGTCATAATGCATCACCGCTTCGCGTCTTTACAAAACGCCCGCTCAGATAAGTTGATGTGGGATTCGACACGAAGAATTTTACGTGCGCTTACACGTGATCGGTGGTGTTTTGTCACGCTAAGCAGACTGGTTGGGATTACAGAGGCTGGGAGAGATCTAGAGCTAACGTAAGAGAAGTCTCAAAAGAATGAGGGAACAAATGACGACGAGGCACGAGAGAAGAAGCTGAGGAGCAAGGCCGTGATGCGCAGAAATGTCACGGTGTTAGAAAGAGATCTCAGAGGTGTGTTTGACAGGAAACACAGCCGTGGTGTCATGCTATGCCCCGGTTGGGTGTCGTCTTCAGCTCTAGCCCCGACTGATGGATGATGAGACACCAGTGGGAGCTGACTGGTGAGGTGGGGGATGGTGAATTGGAACGAGTGTCTGGAGCTGCCTCTTCTGCCATAAATTAAAACAGGACGGCAAGGATTGAATAGCACAAGTTTCTGTGTGTGTGTGTGTGTGTGTGTGTGTGTGTGTGTGTGTGTGTGTGTGTGTGTGTGTGTGTGTGTGTGTGTGTGTGTGTGTGTGTGTGTGTGTGTGTGTGTGTGTGTGTGTGTGTGTGTGTGTGTGTGTGTGTGTGTGTGTGTGTGTGTGTGTGTGTGTGTGTGTGTGTGTGTGTGTGTGTGTGTGTGTGTGTGTGTGTGTGTGTGTGTGTGTGTGTGTGTGTGTGTGTGTGTGTGTGTGTGTGTGTGTGTGTGTGTGTGTGTGTGTGTGTGTGTGTGTGTGTGTGTGTGTGTGTGTGTGTGTGTGTGTGTGTGTGTGTGTGTGTGTGTGTGTGTGTGTGTGTGTGTGTGTGTGTGTGTGTGTGTGTGTGTGTGTGTGTGTCTTTGTGAGAACCGGCTTGAAATTTAGACATTCAGAGAGGGGAAAGTTTTGTGACGCGAGATCCTCTTTGGAAGAGTTCGGGGTTTCTGGAAGGAGATTAAAATCCAAATCAAGATATGATTTAGTTAATATTATCTATTATTACTATGCACATAGAAATAGTGAGGAAAGAATAGCAAGAGTGAAGCTGATAGAAGGTAGACAGGTAATATAAATGCGTGGGAGAAAGAGACACAGCGTAGTTACGTTTGTCGTGTGAATATTAATAGTCTGTGTGCATGCATTTGTGCGTGCTCGCCCATGCATGACCAGCCGAGCGTATTGACTAGCATGTGTTTGGAAGCTCATATTGCATCCAGATGTCACGGCAAATCAATTCAAGTCAAAGACAGCCAAATGTGTTTCATGAGGCTTACAAACCCATGGCAGGTGCAGCCGCTTCAACAGCTTTCAACAATGTACTGGTGGCTGGCAACATGGGGCAAAAAGTCGTGCACAGAACTGAGGGCAGAATGAAACATCAGCCTTATATTAAATATAGGATATTATCTTTAGACAGTGAGCCGCCTCCGATACAGTCTCAAGTGTCTCTTTATAACATTTCAATGATTAGTTTGACTCTAAATGTATAATACTAGTGTTAACATCTTTTATGTTCTATCAACAGACTTTCCATGTTTTTCCCTGCTATTGTTACGTTTAAGTGCAGCATCTAAGCCACTGTAGCTTCGTTAGAAGCTTTGTTTTACCAGCGGGTTGGTGATAATTATCCTTGTGGCAAATTACTTTAAAATGGTATAGCTTTGAGTTAGATAACAGCCCACCACCCCACACCGCTACAGCACCTCAGCCCTCCAGAAAGATGAGCATGCATCAGGATATCACTGGAGTTTTCCAAATTTCAAGCATGACCAATGCAGTCATTTGCTCTGATTACTTGCAGTTTATTCCCTCACGGTTTGGGTAAGATGCACTCGGCAGATGGAAAACAGAAGAGGTGACTTTGAACTACTTGTGCAAAGGCTGTTAAATGAATCAATTTGGCTGCATTGTTTTCAGGACCGATTCTAAATGTTGATTGAATGAAGGCTGAATATGAGTGCATATTTATGAATAAAACTACTTAAAAATGTTGTGATTAACTATAAAGAGTGGCCAGCCTATCAGACTGACACAAACTGAAGAGGCGTAGTTTACGTTCAGAAGTATGTAAATGGTGTCTGGCAAAAAAAAAAAAAAAAAGAAATGCAATATATTAGTTATTACTGTTATAACAACTGTTATTACATCAATAGCAGAGAGCCAAACCATATATAATTCCTGTTACCATTAATTTGACTCAAAATCTTTGTAATATCATATACAGTTGGTTAGCAATAAATTGTCAATTTAAAGTCTATATGATCCACTCCCCACCTCAAATGTTAATATTTTATCTATGAATTCTAGAGGGAAGAGCACTCGGATAGAGATTACAGTCAAAACAAAGACAGTTGTTTCCTTCGGGGAATTTCATGGGAAAAGTTATATACCATAGCAGACGCTGGAAGTATAAGTGAGTTATGCTCCATGCTGCAGTCTACCTCAATCAAACTCGTGTGCAATGATCACACTCCCCAAGGCCCTCATTACCAACATGATCCTGTGACCTGCACACAAACTGGACATACAGGCTCATCCCGTACAATCAATGTATGACACGTATATGAAAAATTGTCTGCAACAATAATAGTTTCAACATGTCAACTATGGCAAACCTCTGGTGTCGAATCCTGTCATTCCAGCACAACATGAACTATTATCCCAAATGTAAATGACAAATAGTATTTTGTGAACAGCAGACAGTGAGAAGCGAGAGGGAAAAGGATCTCTGCTGGAAAGAGGAAGAGAGAAAGCGAGGGACACTTGTCATCCGTCTGGTTTGGGTTGTGCTGCAGAGAAAATGTACTCGGGGTGCACAAAGAAAACACAATGAATTACTCTCTGTGCCCCTCATTCATAACTTGGGATTATCATCTCCAGTCCATACATCACACGGAGAGAGTGGTTTGCATTTTGCACACATGCGCAGCCATATGGAAACAGGCTGGACTAAGGAAACGCACGCATACACACAAAGTGCTGAATGTGAGCCAAAAGCCATTAATCCATTCTGTGACTGGGAAAAGGTCCAAATGGGGTTGTGTTTGTGTGTGCCGAGGTGTCTGATGTTTTGGTATGAGGCATGTAGCAATCAATCCCCCATGCATACTAATATGATTATGACTGAGTCATCTGTAACTGCACCTCTGAGGGCCATAACAGCAGCAAAGAGCAGACATTAAGGTGAACACAATGTGTTCTAGATGTTTATTATTATGTTCACTAAATGAACACAGTAATACATATTACATATTTGAATTGTACTGTATGTAAATCTGAAGATGTGGGGTGAAATCTAAAGCCTGCCTAAATTATAGCACAATGAACTAACACCACTGAAATACAGTTGCTGTGTTGCGTATAGCTTTATCATGTTATCGGCAGAGCCCTCCTCTTTGTGAGAGACTTGGGTGTGACGTGGACATCTTTCCCTCTCTGTTGCGAGTGTGACAAGTAACATTACCAGCATAATGTTACAGTCACCGCTGTAAATGCTTCCAGGGTTGATTAAGCTGCTGCAACTAGTCATTAAGTGTCTAGATAGACCTAAGCTTCAGGAAAGCAGTTATCCAAATGATGTGTACAATGTTTGTTTCCTCAGAGGAGGAAATGAGGGGACAATTAATGCAAAGACAGGGTTGTGTCTGTCTGAATGTTGTTGACACTGCAGTAAAGGATAGTAACCAGCTACAAGCCCGGCTAGAAAACAGACACTCAGCCTAAAACCAGAGGTCTCCCTACCACAGGTAGGAGTCACGGCTCTGAAAGGGTACCTACACAAACAGCACAGTGTCCCTTCTCCAAACATCGCCCATAAAACACCCTACCAGAATTCCTAACAGCAAAATCAAACGCAATCTCCAACCTAGCCCCAGTTGGTGGCACTGACATTGTATTATTATTACCTTTGTTGCTTCATGGTGGTTGGCAAACAGCTTGTACATTATGGTAGCCAAATAAACTATTCATATATGACGATTGGAAAATTCGAAACTAATGAGCCCTCGCCAGTAAAGGACCTTTGACACAAAAACAAAAAGAGGCAGCTTTGAAAATCTAGGACACTTAATTTGATAGGAACTCACGAAATCTAAGAAACGGTAAGACAACGTTTGAATATTGTTGGAAAGCAACACATTCCGAGATGAAGCAGTTTCCAAGTCCTGGATTATTCCAAAGAACAAACCACTTCACAACTAAGTCCACCTGTAGATATTGCCATCACTTCTCATGTTTACTTCACGCTCTGATACCACTGGGACAGAAACTGCATTTCCCACCTTTCACACACTGTATTTCTTACCCTTCCCTCGGCCCCTCACGTGGACATATGATCCTGCAACACGATGGTACCATTTCATCACATTGTTGTCATGAGGGTGGCAGAAAAATCAGGCTTTCACACACTTGTAACACATCATTCTCGGCTTGCTGTCTGACCACCTGCTCCCACACTAATTTACTCCACCCACCCCCAATCCAGGCGTACTCACGCAAACCTTTGTCAGTGGTTGAGTGAAGGTGTGAGGAGAGAGTCACATGTGGCTCAGGCAAGGGCCCTAGTGTGGACAGGGAACGGGTAAACAATAATGAAATAATAATGGAAACTGATGTTAAATGATGACTAGGTGTGAAACACGAGCCTTGATCAATAACAAATGAGCTTGAATCAGAGCACTGTTAAAGCAAGAGCGTCCAGTCCACCTCTGGTATTTTTCCACCTGCCCTCTTCCTCTCAGCAGTCTTTCTTCTCTATCTGTGGGGTGGCCTTATCTTTTCATGTGTACATGTACTGGAGCAGCACGTCAGATACACCTGCTGTTGCTGTGTATACGTTTTAGCACAGACAGTCTGTATATCTGATGCTGACCCGAGGTTCCTGTCAGTCTTTTTGTTGCTATCTCTTCTGACGTAAATCCATCCGTCTGGATGTTCCATCTGTGATTCCATATAAGCATGCTAGCTTGCACGCAGTTGATACGAACAATACAGAGTTATTTTCTTACTTCAGTAAGACTACTTGTTTTTCACTGGTTATTTTGTGGAGCAGTTCAGGACCACCGCAACAAACTCTCCAACTTTCATAGAGACATAAGAAAATATGCGTTACGTCATTTCATTTAGTATACTGCTCCCTACAGGCATCAATAAATTAACACCTTATTGCTGTCATATCTGGATTAGTACAGAGTGTGTTTTACAAATGATATGCAGGTGAAGTGTGAAATCTTAAGATGCTTAAGAGTCGTTTCTGTCCACAGTGAAATAGTGAATAATATTTGGAAAACAACCAAACAACAGCTACATGGGGGAGACTTGGGTATGATGTCATTATGTGTGGCACTTGCTAAACACCTATATAATTCTAATTTGGATTCTACAATTAAATTGTACTTGGCAATAAACCAAATCCAAAATTACGAGCATTTCCAATATGATTTGGAATCCAATTCAACAATTCCATCGATCTTTGCCAAACAAAACCAGGATTTCTATCAAGCCTTGATTCAATATTTGATCAAAATTGTAATATCCTCTCAGACAAGAAGTTGATATTTATTAGGTTTGAGCGATCTGAATGAGAACATGCAAGTACACCTAAATGTTCATTGTTTTTTTTTTTTAAAGGAAAACTGTACATAACCAACACTATGTGGACTTGCTGAAAATATGATAAATGCTTTTACATAACGTCTGTTCCCAAAACCAGTCCTAAGTTACTACAGAGTGCTAACTAATACTACATGTACTGTTCACCATTTTATTTGAGTGTCTTGATTTCTCTGTGGACAGCAAATTTCTGGAGTGAAATATCCTGGAGTTAAACAAAGAGTTTGATTTTGGGAGTTTATTTTCTAAGTTAGACTCCAGCTTGTGTTCAGTGTTACTCTTTGGTGGGTAATATTCTGGTGTTCATTCGCTGAGTGTTGTTGCTGTAGTAGCATTTCCTAGCATGCCTTAGTTATTTCTTCATAACTTTTAAGAATAAAGCAACCAAATTAAATCAAAGTGATGGGCAGAAGTTATATTTAGTTTTGTTAAAACATGCTGTTTATTAATATTTCAATGAAG
This sequence comes from Brachyistius frenatus, assembly GCF_029030835.1. Lineage (NCBI taxonomy): Eukaryota > Metazoa > Chordata > Actinopteri > Embiotocidae > Brachyistius > Brachyistius frenatus. The sequence goes on from NW_027210626.1 coordinate 627,254, forward strand.
ACATAATGATAAATAAAATGGGGCTATCATCCAAAACCATAAGTTTACAAAGTACGATCGTAACACGTATACCAATCACAGTGGCACTAATACATTGGTTGGTTTGTAAATTGTTATACGAGGTTTTATGCAGCATTAATTGTTGCATTCTGCATATAATCACATTGCATATATTTGTTAAATATAAATTTGTGATGACTGTTATCTTGTTTTCAGTCTTACATAAAACCTTTATAGTGTGATTAAATTTTAACTCCATGAATGTCAAACAATATACACTTTTAAGTGTTGACTGTTAACACTGCGAAAGAGTTCATATTAACACAACTCAAGATTGAAGTCAAATTTACTCTTCGTGGGAGTCGAGTTTTAACTCCCAAAGAGTTCAAGTTCAACTCCTGAAAAGTGTTAAAAAATCAACTCCAAGAAAAGAGTTACTTTCACTCTGCTTGAGAGTGAATTCGATGGTCTCACATGTGCAAGCAAAGAGAGTTGATTTGAACTCAAGAGTTGATTCCAAAGATGTGAATTTCCTGTATCTGTATTTTGCCTTCTAAGAATCCACAATGCAGCAAAAAAAAAAAAAAAAAAAGCAGTGACCATGTCATACCCACTACTTTCTGCAACCAATCCCACAAAGAAATGTGCCACATTTGAAAGATATGAAAATGCGTGACTCAACAGCTGCCAGCGTAACCCGGTCTCCTTGAAAGCATGTTTTCTGACAACTACCAAAGACCAGGGTTTACATCTCCAGTCCTTTGATTAAACTCAGGCAACAAAGGTACTTTAGTTACTGGCAGAACAAGTGTTGGTTTATTTTGGTCAAATATAAATGAATTTGTTGTTTTGCAACTCATGGCTGACTTTGTCTGTATTATATCAGTTCAGTTTTCAATCTTTCCATAACAACTAGAGAAAAAAGGTTAATAATGATTGTTCTCACTACAAAAGGATATTGTACAGCAAAATCAGGTATTTGTAGTTCAGTGTCCATGTATTTACAACTTGACAATTAATTTGTTTCTCATTATATTGCTAGTTAATGTGATCCAGCTGCAATAACATATTTGCAATTACAATTCAGTAGGAATGTAAATTCTAGGAGACAGGGTTGGTCAGTGATGATGCAAATTGACAATGAGTTGAATGATGTGTTATGTGATGATTAAGTAATAGATAATTAATGAGCTGTTGCTCGTTTGTGCTTCTCAGTAGCTCGTTCATTAGTCCTATTCTGTTTCACAGATATGTATTACTCCTACCATTACCTCATCATTTATGGAAAACATGATCTCCCTGTTTGTTGTCTAGTAACTCATTATGTACCATGTACACCTCAATCCGGAGTTACTTACTATTCATTAATCATCAGGTCATTTCTGATTAGTTCCTCACTTGATCCTCAGTAACTGCTCGTTGTGTACTGTTAGGTTACAGGCAATCAGTGAAGGGGGGTGATACCAGACGTAATTAATATTTGGATATTATACAAGCTGAAGTACTGTAGTTGTCCAACACCAAGAAAGTTAACAAAATAAAATAATTGTAGTTGCATAACAGTTCTGATTTCCTAAAAAAACAAAAACTCCCAGCCGTCAACAATATTCCAAATCCTTCACCTTTATCGCCCCTCGTCTGAGCATTCCACTCGTAATTGTAAATCTTTTTCCTTCATCTTGCCTTCTCCGCTGCTCTCTTCTTTTCTCCAGATGAACACACGGTAGCTTTACAGTGGATCAGATGAATAGTGTGGGACAGTAATATAGATGGTGACTTTGACCTGTAGTAGCTCCTCAAACTCGTTCCAAATCAATCTACCGTTCCATCACCGTGACCCACATGCCCATCCTTCTTGCCTCTCTCCATCTCCCTCCCAATCTCTTGCCAATCTCCATTCATCAGCGTGTCTATCTCCATTCTCTCCTCTCATCTTTTCTCACAAAATTACTCGAGTCAGATTTTCTTGACAGTGAGAAAAAGTTTGTCTTTGTGCGCAGTACTTTAGAGAAGAAAGGAATACTTGAGAATGAATTGGACTTTCAAAATAAGTTTGCCCTGAAACCTTTTTGTTCCATGGCTCTCATGCAGTATTCATATAGCTCAATGAACTATCCCTGGCTTTTCTTTCTTTTTCTTTTTTACCTAACTAATCAGGCACAGAGTTAATGACCTTGAGGCATTAGCAAAACAGTGAGTCACACCTGCTGCTTCGTTGCCGAGCGTGCGTGCGTGCGTGTGTGTGTGTGTGTGTGTGTGTGTGTGTGTGTGTGTGCGTGCATGCGTGCGTGCGTGCGTGTGTGCGCAAGCGTGTTTGAGGTGAAACAGAAAAATTTCCTCTCTTATGGCAACTCCATTCCAAACTACTATTGAAAACTTTCAAAGCTGCAATTGGGCAGACATCAGGCCCATACTCATAATCACTGATACAAATTTTGCAGCACATAGTGAAGCAAGAATTTCAATTTTAAAGGTAGACAAGAGTAATAAGCTGTTTTTTAAAGACCATCTCTCATCATATAAACGAGCATCTACGTCCTCAGAACGATGGTGAGTTTTAAACCAGAGATATGTCAGCACTGTAATTATCATAACCATAGCTACAGCAATACAGTCACTTCACATGCCTATGTGGTACTTTTTTTCAGTAGCAGAATGAGATAGAAGTAAATCCCTTCTTGTTCTTTTTGTAATCCTGTGTTTGCTTTCCGACACGGTCATAGCAGACATGTGAATCGATGATGGTATTTGCACAGTTCTTATCACATTGCCTATCTACTGTCATAGAAACCTAAGGATTACATTCACCTCCGGCTTACTGCTGACAGTGATGGAAGCAGCCGTTGACTACTACGATTTGTTTTTCTCGCAATACATAAATACATATCATATCGGAGGCATATCAATATTTTTACAGTAATAAAGGATCTGTGTTGGTTTACATGCATGAAGATGTTGGCTTTATTCTTTGTCTAATCAGAAATGTACCCAAACAGCAGAGTGATGAGGGTCTCAGTTCAGTCAGCTGATCACAGAACAGCAAGATTAGGCACAGATGTGAACATTATAGGACATCAGACAAGAAGAGAGCCAAAGGATTACACGTGGATCACAACACGCAACAAAGACCAAGATAAAAAGAAAAGGGAGGAAGGGCAGGATGCAAACTGAGAGGCCTACAAGGCAAGCAAATGATCTAAAACATTGGAGAAAGAATACTGTATGCTTTATATGTAAAACTATATAAAACTATAAACTAGGAGATGTTTGGGAAAAAAAAAACTGCGCCGAGTTCTAAACTCCTTTCCTGGCGTTTTCTATAGTTTGGGTAAGTTATAAGTACTGCAGAACCAGAACAAAGAGCTGCAACACACATCTGTCCTCTCTACTCTGCATGCAGGAGACCACCTCCAGCTGTCTGCATAATAAACACTCTCTAACACACACACACCAAAAACAAGAAAATACTCAACGCGCACGCACGCAGGCGCAGGCGCACGCACACGCACACACACACACACACACAGAGTCTCCTATTGAACGTTGCTGTGAGCGCAAACATTAAGATGTTGTAATTTTTGGGATAATTAGTTGGCCTGTCAGTTTTATGGCTGTACCTTGCTAGCTCCAAGATTAGGCCTCTGAGACCTCTTGCTCTGCTGCACACACAGCTTTGTGTGTGTGTGTGTGTGTGTGTGTGTGTGTGTGTGTGTGTGTGTGTGTGTGTGTGTGTGTGTGTGTGTGTGTGTGTGTGTGTGTGTGTGTGTGTGTGTGTGCGCGCGTGCGTGCAAAAACAGAGAGACGGGGAGAGAGAGAGAAAGCGAGAGAGCAAATGCCACAGAGAGGGAATTATAATGCCGCCATTTAATTAGCAAAGCCCCATTCAATTTCATCTCTTCCATCAGTGATTCTCAGCTCCTATCACCATTAGCGAGATAGAGATTTCCTTCAGTCATATTTTCTAATGTGTCTTTGCACATACAATGATTTTAAATTCATAGCTGTCATTTACATTCAAATACCTTTTAGAATCACTGTCATCATAACTCTTCTGAGCAATTACCTCAGGCTGAATGAGAAATGCTCGCCAGTTTGAAATTCTGATCACGGTCTGATCTTGAAGATTGAAGTAATATGCTCAAAAATATAAAACACATAATCACTCCACTTCCAACGCTTATGCAGGTCAGGCTGGTGGTGGCGGCACAATATACATGCCATAAATACTGCTCTGTTGCTTTGCCCTTGAGCTACGCTGGGAGAACTCAAAACGTTATTTAGCCATAAAGAATGTAAAACATGTAAAATGGTAAACATGAAGCAAATAAGTTCTCATGATCAAACTCCAGTATAACTGAAACCTACAACTCCTCGCAACTGGCAATACAATTAGATCAGACGAGATGATGTATCATACTGATGTACAGTTACCGGTAACATAAAGGCAAAGACTCACATTAGCACATGTTCACACACTTTGTGCCTCTGAATTTGGAGAAAAACTGTACAAATAGCACAATAAATAATTTCCTTTTCTTTTTTTTAAACTTTAATTAACAGAGGCAGGCAGAGATGGGGAAGTAAAAGAAAGAAAAGACAATTTCATTGTTTTATTTAGTGCATTCCTGCAGCTAGTAGACGTTTTAAACTCTTGTGTTTACTGGCCGCGGTCCATTAGTTCATACAGTCTGTTAGTAATTCATGTCCGTAGACGTATACTTACACACACAAAGGCACACTCATTCACATGCACTGAGCAATTATTCATGACTTGAAACAGGAGAGGACAAGTAATTGAATTATGTGCCATATAAACAATAAACTCCAGAGAAATAAACCTGCTGTTTCCATACGCCCTACTTTACACTCAGTCTTTTGGCAAGTGGCCAGTAGGCCAGTGTGCACCACACACACACACACACACACACTAATCTTTGCATTTATCTAAGAAGCACCGTTGCGACTTAGAACAGCCACAGAGCAGCTAGTGGGGTTGTAGATTTGTACTATTTGCAATAACGAAGTTCTGATCTCTGAACTTGACAATGGCAGCTTATACCGTCACCACTATACTGCACCTTAAATAAGCCTCAATAAGGCTGTATAAACTGGAAATACAGTTTTCTGTATATTGAAATCCATATTTCTTTATAGGTAAAATATAGTGTCACCTAAAATGCTGTAGACCAACTGTTGGAAACTGAAACTCACAGCAGTATCTATAATTCCAGACATGTTTTCTAACAAATACACAGTAAATGTTCTCGAGACGGATCATATCCTTGGCTTTGCACCAATGAATCCTAATAGTAGATTTCGGTGTATAATCTGGACTATTTGTTTTTTTTTAATTGGATTGTATATATCACTCCCACTTCCTACCTAAATATAGTCTCCCTGGGCCTCTAAACCAATCTACTGTTTGGATGATAATTTACATGATCATCGATCTGCTGAGGAAACAGTTGACATTGAAAATGGGTACGTATCCAAAAGTTCTTTCTTCCTTTCCATGATTAAAAGGGCTTATTTGAAGACAAGCTTCCTGTTTGCAGAGCTTATTGTTTCGTTTTATTTTGTGTTTTCACCCTTCACTTAGTGTGAAAGTAGAAACTGTAAACACTTTAAAGCAGGAGGGGAGCCAGAAAAACATCTTTGTATTTTTTTAGTCTGATCAAGCCAGGAGGAAAACTGGAAATTTAAATCAATATTATTAAAAAGATAGAGGGGGAATCTCTAAATTTCTTCAGAGGTTAACTTTTTGTATTGTATTCGGGCAATAAGTTCATATATTCTTACACAGAATTCAAGATGTAACTTATTTTTCAATTAATAAGAGATGTCATCCAGAGCTGAACTGAAAAACAGAAGATAAAAGAAAAATGAAAAATAAAGCTAGCGAGGGAAACAATTTCAGAAATGTTCTGCTCTAAATGATATACACTCCATACCAATTATCACTCTGTTGTAAAAAGAATTTGAAAATCTAATTATAAAAAATGTGCCAGATAGTGTGAGGAACCGACACTTCCAATCAAGCTAGTCACCCTCACATGACAGGCTTTCCTTGAGTGACCTGTTGACCTCTGTGAAACAGCCAGCGTGTAGCAGGCATCATGCTGGTCTGTGAGTCCTGCCTGAGGGTATTGCCCTATTCCCTACACACACGCATACACATATCCCTTGGCTCTGTCCTGGGCAGCATATGGCAGACCTTGAAGTTCAAGGACACCAGTGCTTCCAGGATTTAGGAAATCCATCACTGACAAACACACATTCATCTTACCCTCACCCTGTGGGGAAAAAAACACACACACACACACACACACACACACACACACACACACACACACACACACACACACACACACACACACACACACACACACACACACACACACACACACACACACACGGACACTACATACATGACCAAAAAGTCAGACAAAGGCAGAGGGTAGCCACCAGCTCCACAGAGATTAGTTTCTATCTGATGTCTGGAGGTGCATGACAGCGGCTTAACAAGGGCCCCTCAGGGAGCGCTAAATAGAGACACGCACATAAACACACATCCTCTCTTCCATATTGACCTTACATATCAAAAATGGTTTATTTTTTGTATGGCACGGACATACTGTAACTGCCATTTCTCTTGAACAGTTCACGCATCAAAAACTGTGTAACTACTCATGTTTACTCTTTCCTGCAGCAAAGTGAAATGTAGAAACATGCTCGTTTCTTTTGTTGATGTTCGTGGCTTGAATTGAATCCTATCCACAGTGAAAAAAAAAGTAGTACATGATGGGGAACACTGATGCAGCTTGTGTGACATATTATCAACAACAACAAAAAAGCATTGGCTAGTTTTTCTTATTTGTCAGCTGCTTGGCCTTGGTTTCTCAGCCTGACATGTTTGAATAATCCAGGTTGTGCTTGAATAAGCATGGCTCTTATCAGCCTCCCATAGATTCGATGGATCATATCCGTTGGTCCAAGCATTTGTCAAAACAAAAGGAAGAGGCAGACACAATGGCTATGGTAACTTCCATTATGTCTAATGCCTCACCGACCATTATTTATAGCAAACATTCTGTGGCTCCACAATGTGTAAGCGTGGTGCTTATGTGCGTGTTTTTTACATTCAAGCATGTTTTTACAGATGTGAAAAGAGCAATATTAGCACATCTGCTATTTTGTAAGTATCTACTATTTGTAATTTTGTAAAATTATTTGTAAAATTTGTACAGTGCACAAGTGTGCAAAATGTAGTGTTTATAAACTAAAATTATAATGTAATTTATATGCATTTTACCAATGTTGGTTATATTTGCCAATAGGGATGGGTCATGAGTTTTAAATAACCCAAGTCATGAAAAACATGTTTAAAATGGAGAACATCAGAACGAGTACCTGACGTCACAGATTACCAAAAAAGAATTGGACACTGCATTGAACAAGTCAAAAAACAATAAGACGCCAGGAAGTGACGGTGTACCAGCTGAATGGTATAAGATCTTTAAGGAAGAGTTGACCCTCATGGAGTGAAGCTATTATCTCTGTAATTCCAAAAGAGGGCAAGAATAAAATGCTATGTAGCTCTTATAGATCGATTTCGATGATTTTAAATCAGGACTATAAACTGTATGTGTCCCTCATGTCCAGGAGATTAGACTCCTTTATTTCTGACTTAATTGATAGCGATCCAACCGGTTTTGTCCAGGGACGCCAAACACAAGATAATATTAGACGTTCTCTTCACATAATAGAAAAAATATTGGGAAAACCAAAACAAATGCTGTTAATCAGCCTAGATGCTGAAAAAGCTTTTGATTGCGTGAGCTGGGAATATTTGGTTTTAGAACTATTTGGTTTTGCTGAAAAGTCAATTAACAGTATTAAAGCTTTATATTCTGCCCTGACACCAGGGATCTAAATAAATGGACATCTTGCTGACCGCATAAAATTGGAAAGACCCACTCGTCAGAGGTGCCCCTTCTCTCTCAAAAAAACAACAACTATGAAACTGTAAACAAGAATATTAAATAAGATCTAAGTAATTGGTCAACAACCCTGTGGAATTTAAGTAAAATAATTGATATTATAAAGATGTCCATTTTCCCTAGACTGCTGCATTTATTTATATCACCACCAGTTAAAATCCCAGCTAGCCAATTCCAGAAATGTGAAAGACAGATTTCCCGATTTATTTGGAACGGAAGGAAACCAATGATTACATACAGCACGTCAACCACCTGTAAGGAAGGAGGTGGTATGTCTCTCCCTAACATTAGAGATTATTTCCAGTCTGCCCAATTAAAAATAATAGTTCTTTGGTGTGACAGTGGTCACGAGGCTAAGTGGAAGGAGATGGGAAGTGAATGCAAAGGTATCCCAGAACAAGCAATGATCAGACCACAAATTAATGTTAACTTATCACGACCATCTGTACTCCATTGTTTCATTTACCCTGCAAACCTGGTTTTATGTTATAAAGGCAATTCAATGTGTGGACCCGGTTAAAAAAAAAAAAAAAAAAAAAAACTCAGATGGCTTGCACATGATACAGAATGTAAAACTAAATTGTAAAGATTCTAGATTCATATATTGGACAAACCAAGGTATCACTGCCTTCTGCACAATAATGGAGAAAAACACATTAAAAAAAACTTTCAGACATTAAAAGGAAAAATACAATTTGGAAAAGTATGATTTTTCTGCAGATATTTACAGCTACGGCAGTATTTTTTTTTTTTTTTTTTTTTAAGAAATTAGGAACAATTTTGTAATTATAGAACCTAATTATATAATACAATTAATAGTACAGGCATATACTGGTAGCTCCAAATCAGTAATCTCAAAACTTTACCAGGGAATTACAAAGGGCAGGAGAACTACCACAAGAGTTGGGAGAAAGAACTAGAAGATAAAATACCCAGTCAGCAATGGGAGAACGTGTGAAACTGATTTTTCGACATCGTGTTCAATGTATTGATGTGAATTTGGTTGGAAGAACCTTGTTCGTTTCTCTGTTACTCCTAAAATGAAGACATACTTAACTACAACAAACCATACATGCTGGAGAACTTGTAGGGATGGGATTTCAAACCACCACCACATATTTTGGAGCTGCCCCAAGATATAAATATTTTGGGAAAACATTTGGAGAATTATGCAGCATGTTCCTGGGCAGCAGATTCTGTTGACAGGCAAGTCGTTTTATTTGGGCGATCTACCGGAAGGAATAACAGGAAATGACAGGTACCTCTTGATAATATTAACTGTAGCCGCAAAAAAAGCAATCACTCGTAAATGGTTACAAACCGACCCACCTTCAGTCGAAAACTGGACTGAAAGCATCAAAGAAATTCATGATATGAAAAGGCTGACTTTCCTCCTGAGACTAAGAAAATACACATACTTTTAGCAAGATGGACAAAATGGATCAAATATTTGTCAGAATAAGGGAATTGTCTGGTGACTTGACCTCCCTAACCTCACGCCTGTATTATTTTTAGTGTTGTTGTTTTTTGTCTCTTAAAATGTCAAATCCCTCCCTCATGCAGGATGCTATACCATTTCTACGTATTTAGATTCAAGTTTAAGTAATGCTGTGTATAGACTCCCTTGTATATATTCCTTAATATATGTTTGTTGGACTAAATTTATTATTGACATAAGTGTCTGGAATCCTTGTTGATGTGCTGCACTGTTATTTTGATGTGGTTTCCTTTGAGTTGCATGTTTTATTCTTTTTCCGTCTTCTCTTGCCAAAGAAAAACTTTAATCAAATAAAAATGTAAGTACAAAAAAAACATGTTAAAATAAAACAAATTGATTCGTCAATGCGACTTTCATCCTTCCTTATTTCCCCAGTTTTTACCAGCACCTAGTTGTAATGCATTACTCCCATCAGAAGGTGGCGGTAATGCAACTAAAAGGTGTCTGCCAGCTGCCAATTAACAACGTAAAGATAAGAACACCACGTTGTTTACCAGGCTCTGGTGCTTTGCCAAGTAAAACTGTGTGGAGCTGTGAGATTAGATTCCAACGTGCAAACAGGAGAGAAATGCAAAGACAACTGCAGCCGTCGAAAAGTTCTGTGTGGAACTTTTTCCAAAATAAACGTAGATATGGTGCGATGCAAACACTGCAGGTAAAGCTAGAAAATAACTCCATTGGCCTAAACACAGTCATTAGCGTGATTCGTCAATTAATAATTGATAAGTTCTGAGCAATTATAACAGCAGTTTTGCTTGAAATACCCACCTCTATTTGTGAGATCACCCTCCTTGCCTTACATGGAGTGATGGTAAGTGGAGGTAAGTAGACTGTATGGATACCCAGTCAGAACTACCATGTGCTACTGCGTTAATACAGTGCCTTTAAAAATGTAAAATATGGCTGCGAGATTTATATATGACACTGATTACTATGAATTTGATACATGAAAGAGCAAAACCGTGCATGAGTGTGTGTGAGAGAAACACGTGTGTGTGTGTGTGTGTGTGTGTGTGTGTGTGTGTGTGTGTGTGTGTGTGTGTGTGTGTGTGTGTGTGTGTGTGTGTGTGTGTGAGACTAATTAGCCTGTTTGTTCTACATGCTTTATGAGTCCTGGGGGGACGACAGGAGATGGGCACATACACACCTTGCTCCCTACAGAGGCCATCTGTTGTACAAACGCGAAAACATACACACATTCACCTACACACTGCCACGGAAAGGTACTATAAAAGTGCTGATGAGGGAACACAGACTTTGATGGGATCACTCATTTGAGCAGTCTGTTGGGGAAATATTGCTCCAAAAGACCGACAAGGTGATGAAGAACACTTAAATGTAAATAGAACAAAAACAATCAGGAAAATAAATCATGCTCCCAAACTCATCACTGAAGAAAAAAAAGTCCTAATTAGTTGAGAAAAGCCACTGACTTTATTTAGACCTTATCAAGTTAAAAACCTCAAAATAAAAACCAGGGTAATATAGTGTACATTTACAATGCCTGTAACTAATTAATCCAGGTTAAAGAGAAATCACAAAAGCATTTATTTCTTAAAAAATGGCATCAGTCAAACTACATCATTTCCATTGTGTATTGCTTTCATACGAGAAGAAAAGAACCACTTATAAAGGTTGATTTCTGTTGGACTCAAATATGTCTACCACTGTAATCGAACTGCCAAACGCCTTCAGTATGTAATTGATTACACAGTACTCAATTCTGTGATTTCACAATGCTAATCTTTTCAGATATAGTGTTCCACAACACATGCAGGACATCAATTTTCCCAGGCTCAAGTAAAGAATCATATTATTCTCACACTTTTTTTTATCTTCTAATGAATCGCAAAGGGGTCATAACCTTTATGCAAGGTATTTCACCTTCTATTCTCCCATTTGTGTTCAGTATATATGGATCGAAAACAGCCTCTCTGGGACATTGAATAAAAGCCAGTCTATGAGGCTTATCATTAAGCTTAGATATTTCCGATATTGATATGGATGCTTGGATTTTGATCCCTCTGATGAATGAATCGCAGCTTTACGAATGTGATTTATACATTACTTTCGCTATCGTGTACCCGTGTATAACACTTCTACTGTATGATTTATTTATTTTTTCAAAAGGACAGTATACGGCCGAGAGAAAATACATTTCTGAAATAAGGTGATCCATTCCCCTCTGAAGATTTCAGACACTGCCACTGCCAACATTCAGGTGAACTTTACGAAATGAACACACTACAGTAAAGCTGCAAACACAAACTGATGGTACCTCAAACAAATGCGCATCCCCCACTGCATGCCATTAAAAAAAACTCTCAAGCAAAACAAAGAAAGGTAGAGGAGTCAATATTCCACCTTTCTGAGAGACACATAACTGCGAGGCTGAGCTGTAACACATTGTGTGGTAAGCTCTTTCTCACTTGGCTAACCTTGAATGAAGTCTCAGATGAGAATAAAATACTATTTTCACCTCACTCCTTGGCCAGAAGTGGCTCGCTATGGGCTATGTGTTCTGGGTGGGTGGGTGGGTGGGTGGGGGTGTGTGTGTGTGTGTGTGTGTGTGTGTGTGTATGCCTGTGAGTCCATGTCTGTGTTCTATTTTCAGTCTGAGATTGCTTTCATACAACCAAGACCATCTAATTACTGAGTTACTAGTTCATTAGCTGTACCTGTGCCGTCAAATGCTGTAGTTTCATCTAATACAGTGCAGTCATTTTGTTTTGGTATTCCTTCCATTATGATAACTAAAACGTACATAGATGAAGGGGACAGAGTAATGAAATCCCCTTTTTTGAATAAGGCAACACAAAATGCAACAGCAGACTCATAAATTACCATAGAGTTGACACTTCTGCCAGTGTCAACAAAAACCTGAATGTTCTAAGCTTCAGAAAACACATTATTGTAGAGCTATTGGGATACTGCAGACTGTGCTCAACTGCACAAAGAAGCCTGATAAATCTACTGAGGTTGGGCCGAGTAGAAACCCACAGCCTACCGGAGCGGCTCGGTGAGGCTGCACTGTGGCACAGCGATGCTTCAAACGCAATACTGTGGGCAAAAAAAAAAAAAAAAAAAATCTCTTATTTTCATAGTGCCAATGTAAACATGCTGAAGAACACTGCAAAAAGTGCAGCGAAGGCTGACTCATGTTAAAGAAATTAACATTTTGGCAATCCATCCAATAGGTGTTCACTCAAAACATCAGCCAGTCCTCTGCCATCCCTAAAGCCGCACCACGAGCATGTGGCTAAAAACTAAAAAATACTGGTTTGTATTACAGGTTCTCTTCACAAGCCAAAACTGTTGACATCCATTCCCCTAAAACAACCAGACACCCGGTCAAAACTTACTCCAAATTAAATAGCTTAAGTAAGCATGGAAATCTTTCCCCTTCAAAATTCACCAGTAAAAGCATGTTTTGGTATGAAAAACCATTTGCAGTATATTTAAATTGTATTTAATACAGGGTTCTTTGTTGTTTTCTTTGTATTAAAAGTAGCCGTGTGTCTTGTAGAACCTTTCGGTCCTTTTCATTTCTCTTGGTGAGCTGTTCTATCTTTGAGTTTGCTATACCTCAGGATGGTTGGAATTCTTTGATAAATGGTTCATTCATGAGAGCAGGGAGATTTAATCACAGGGTCTAAAAGGTTTAGTTTAACAGCTCATGTAACCTGAACATGTAAAGGTTTGCAGTGGGCTGTAATATATTAAAGTTTGGATAACCTCTGAGAAATATAATGCACACGTGTGAAATTGATTAGAAATGGATTGTTTTCAGACAAGCAGCCAACGGAAAATGTTATTTAACTATTTTTGTTCTCTGCAGCGGAATCAAAATAAATCAATCTTATTATTAACTTTTGCTGAACTTTCAATTGGAAGTGGGGGGGAAGTAAAAAGAACACTTTGAATGATAATTCACCCGCTATGTGAGCGAGTCTGTTTCTCCTCTCTTCATACCGAACCACAGCAGGATGTTGTTTTCACAAGTTCATTGCTCTATCCAACACTCAACCCTTGTCTTTGTGTTTTCTTCTATATATCAAACCTCCATCACTCGTTTGCCCCGCTGTCTCTGTCTGTCTCTCTCTCTCTCTCTCTCTCTCTCTCTCTCTCTCTCTGTGGGATTCAGGACCCTAAACTACTTTCTCTGCGGCCTATGACCTCTCCGGTGAAATCCTCCCAGTCCCTGACCTTCAGAGTCAGAGCAGCCTTGGGAAAGCATCAGTGGACTGATTTACCGATACACAGGACAGTAGAGCATCAGGGAGGTCAGTGGAGCCTCGCTTTGCTTCACTATCCCACGAACTAGGCCTGTACCCTAGGTTAGTGGTGATTTAGTGAAGGGGTGTTCTGGATCTGAAGAGCAATGTCAAAGGACATGTGGGAAACATGTAGAAATCTGAGAAGTGTGTTGCAACAGGAGTTATGTCTCCGTTTCCAGCTCTATCATCTTGGACAAGCAGGGGAAGGGAGGGAGGCGGCCTATGGCTTAGTTAGTTGAAGCTTTCTGTGCAATGACGATCACATTCACCAAGTCTCATGGTTTTAAAATCATTTATTCTATCAAGTGTCAAAATATTTTAGATATTCAAGGAGGTGGTTTAAGGGGGTCTATTGTTTTGGGGAATTAGAAAAGTAAGCATTTCTTGGCAGACGTACAACTGCAGTGTGAATAGCTAGGTAGGAAGCTTTCTTCCACTCTGAAGAAAACATTCCCACAGTGTTAGCGGAGATTGGAGATGGGAAATTAGCTTATTGTTACAAAAACAAAACTTGTTTTTTTTTCTCTCTGTACTTGAAAACATTTTCAACTCCTTAAAAAAATACAAATCAATATTATACAGTACCTCTTGATAGTTGCTATAATTTACTAATAGTTATGTACTTCATATGAACTCCATCAACAGCCTGTATTCTTTTAAATTATACGCTAAAGGCCAAGCTTTAAAAACAAGGAGGGAGACTATAATGTTAACCTGATACTTTATTGGTCCCTAAAGAGAACTTATTTTTCCCTTACACCACTTTTAAAGACAGGTCAGAGGTTAGGGTCAACTACAAAGCATGGAGGTAAAACTTTTTTACAGGTACATCGCAGTGTCGTATAATGTATGGTGTGAAGTCGTCGAATTTTGGCTCGTTTATTTCATTTAAACAACAGTTTGTTGAGATAGATAAGATAATAAGGTTGTTGTAATTATAAATACACAAAACTGAAAGGAGGTGATGTCCCATACCTCAGACCTGAGATCCAGAACAATGTATCGCCTATTTTTATGCTGTGTTTTCTCTGATAAATAATTGTTTTCCTACATTTAAATATTGTTTTACATTTTTGTCATATAGCAAGTATTTCTGTTTGTTCAACGCAAATACAGACAGAATTTTTTTTTTTTTTAAACAACGTTTTCTTATCTTGCACGAGACTCGTTTTCCTCTACATATAGCAGGTCCAATGTAAACTACCTAAGTATGTATACATTATTTTTTAGAGGCATTTGACTTTATATAAAAGGCAGCTTGGATGAACTGCTAGAAATAAAAACGACAAGGAGATACGGAAATATGCCACTTTAGTATCTGCAACAGAGTTTATGTCAGGTTTAACTTGTACACAGAGAAGCCCTGTAGACAATAATACACGGCATAACAGGTAGAGGGAGTTGTGGATTTAGATAAAACCTAATCTTCATGGATTAGCTTGACATCCTGTATTCCTCCTGTATATTATCAGAGAGCAGTTTTAATCGTGTGTCTGTGTTTGTTTATCGGGGAGAGGGGATTAAACAGTGTGTGCCGACAGAACCATGTGTCCTCTCCATCACTTCATTCCTCTTAGATTTTAAAAGAGCCAATTAGCATCATCCATCTGCTATTATATTTTTAGATGCAAAGCACGGCACCTTATGAACGTGCCATCTCACTCACTCAAGCTATGTTTAACTGGTGCATGGCAACGGGAGCTGCGAACTGTATGTGTACAAGATGTTAAAATACTTTTGTTATCATAAATAATCCAGCTGCTTTCCACTCATCCTTTATTCTCTCCGCTGACTACTTGGGTTATGTGTAAATTACACAGTTAAGACAGTTTAATGACTTACTCAACATAAACAAAACAGGGACCCTACACAGAAACTAAGAGAATCTGCTCCACAGCACTAGCAGGGAACATAAACTCAAACTTTAACATACTATAAAGGTTTAATTTGACATATTAAAAAAAATACATAATACTGTACATTTGACTGAACACACAAGTTAGCATAAGTGATGGACTGATGGTTCGGTTGGCCTCCAATTTCCATTCAACAACGCGACTATTTAACCAAGATCTACCTCCTCACCCAGTTGTCGATTATGCTTGCCATTCATTGCAATAGTTGCAAATGGCATCTATCGCACTATATTTAATTGAATACTTGCATATACAGGCAAATACACACTGTATATTTGCAGCCATGACATATTATGAAAACTGCTTCAGTTAATATGTTATATACTGTTAGCATATTAAAACAATTAAGTGATGACTAATGAGCAAACAGAAAGGTCAAGTTCAATTCATTAATAAAGTCTGAAAGCACAAAGCTTATTGCATGTTCAAAGGAAATGAATCTTCCCAGCTACTTCTGGCATAACACTGAACTTCACTGTGGAAGTTCAAGGTCAACAAAAAATGACAAAAATGTTTTGTTTTCCTTCCTTCAGTGTCTCCATCATGGTGGTCCTTAATTTATTGCCTCCATTAATCATATGGCAGTCATTAATTCAGTTAGGGTCAGAATCACATGGATTTACCTCATAACAAACACAAGCCATTTCTGACATGTTTAGAAACAATGTCAAATCACCTAATGACAGCACACACTAAACACACAGCTGTGTGCATGACATGTTTCCAGTTTTGCTCATGTTTAGGGCTTTACTCAAACAAACATCATCAATTTTATTCCACTTGTGCTTTGCTCTTTCCCCATGAGGGGAAAACCTCACACACCACATAAACACTATTGTATGAGATTCCTTTCAAAATGTGATCTACGCTATTTACATGAAATGACACAGATATACACGTAATGACGTATTTTCCAAAATGCAGACTAATTACTCATTCATTCATCAACATGTATTGACAGCCATACACCGAAAGCAATATCCAGTCTTATCCCTTCGGATGATATTTGTATCAAAGGGGTTTGCGTGTCCACCAAAAAAAAAAAAAAAAAAAGAAGAAAAAAGGACAAACAACCATATCACTTGTTGTGGTCAGGACACGGGCTGGTTGATACTTCATCGTCGTGAAACACGGCCTCGTTGGAACCCATTACACCAGTTTAAAATCCAAGCTAACTACGATGGCTATCAACGCAAATATTTCAGTCACCTTTCAAGCCTGTCGTCAAAGTTAGATTTACTGATGGAGGTTTTCTGTTGGTTATTCCTTCAAATTAATAGATCTCAGCCCTTAGAAGACAAATTGAGTAACAGTTTTGATCATAAATAAAAACGTCTTTTAGCTGTATCGAGCTCCCACAGTGTCCACAAATCAGCGAGGTTACTATGATTCACATCAGCAGATGCATATTTTGTTCGCTCAGATCTTAATTCATATTTGGGTGTGCAATAAAATGACAATGTGAGATCTAAAAATCAATAGGAAGGGGACAATGACCTGATTCAGAAAAGTGAGACGGATAGGACCGTAGTCCCGTTCCCAGTGGAAATTATTGCCCTGCATGCCAGTGGTATTGTTGGCAGCCTGAAGCAGATTATACGCTGTTTGTACTTCATGTAACTGGCAAGTGGATCGTTTTGCATCGCACTCCAGCACAAATTCAATGCTGATGACAAGATTGCAAGCATTTCGCCGAATATGTGAAAACCTCCATCTGCTCTTCGTGCATTTGCATGCAGCAGTGTTTGTGAGGAGGAGTGTGAATATCAATGCATTGATTACTGATCATGTCTATTTCATTTCCCTATTTCTACAGCGTTTTTCCGGCACGTGTTTAAGCGCCAAACTACTTTTTTTTTTTTACTTTGAACAATGTTTACCTAGTTTGGTGTAGTAAATGTTTTCAAGAAAAATCAGTGCAATCTCCGTGTGTGATATGGTGTTTGTGCGTGTGAGGAGTAGATTACACACGCAGTGTACGGTGCAAAGTTACTCTTCACACTGTCCTCACACATTTGCCATCAAGCTCCTCATATACACAACAACTGCAACTTCCAACGCACAACTGCAGCCTTCCAACATCAATAATGAATCATCAAATGCCCGCAGAAACTCAAGCAGGCCAAATCTTCACACATTAGTGGCAGACATCACGCCAGTCACATCAGTCACCACCGCCTGTCATAATTATACAGTTAAGAAATACAGTATAAACAGCTCCATCCTTCTGAAGGGCAACAGTTGCTTTGACCGATCTGTAATAAGCATACTCAGCCCTAAGGCACGCATTAAACATTAACACTGGGTCTATACAGGCCTGTAATCCAGAACTCTACTCCTTCATGTGAGCCAAGAGGACAATTCATCCTGCTCAAATAGAAAGTTTGGCAACACACGTCTTGCTTTTCTTCGAACGCAGAACATCAGCCACGGAATGTTGACTTTGAACATTTGTGTTAACTACTTTAGTTATATGGTTGGTGATGAAGTGTATATTACTGTGCGTTATAAATGACTACACTTGTGTGAATGGAGAAGGTGAAAATGTAACAGTGAGCCTGCTGCTTGGCTGCTCAATTATGTTTTCAATTTTGCCAGATATAATTTAGCCATATTTTGCTGATGGATGTATTGACTAGTGGATTTTGCTGCAGACATGGGAAAGAAGTTTTTGTGGATGTTTTGGCACTTCACTTTTTTTCCCATCTGTGTCATAAATCCTAAAGTCCTAAAGACTTAAATCTAAAAGGTAAGGTGAAAATATATGTCCACCTACATGAACAGGAAGAACTCCACATGCCGTACCTCCAGTACTCAAATTAGCAGTGGTTTTCCAGCGGTTAGATTTTGTAAAAGGGGTTTAACAGATGACGTGTTCATTTCAAAGTCATTAATCACACTATTTCCATTTCAATCCAGTGTCTTTCAGCAATGTATTTGGAAATGACTGTTTGGCAAGATGCTGTGACACAACTCATGGTAATGAATTCTACTGGGATCATGAAATTCATCAGTTAACCACACTTCCCTTCGCTTTTCAACAGACAACGATTGCTATGTAACCTCTGCTGTGAAAGCTTCCTGAAGACGGGTGATGATGAGCCTCTGATTTGAGAGTCTGGGTGTCCTGATGAGTGTGCTGGAGATGTTAACTACACTTTCCACCCTGGTGACAGAATCTGAGCACGACACCAAAAGACGTTCATTGGAATCCTTCACCAAAACTCACATTCATGCATGGATACGCACACACGCACACACGCACACAAGCAAGCGCACAGATGTAAACAAAGCCTGGTGCTGTTTAAAGTAAGGAATTAGGCAGCTCAGTGGTTCACATTTTAACTCTGGTATTAATTGAAAGCTGGATAATCTGATTTATCAGGAGCAGATTGCAGAGTTCATGTGATGCGAACCTTCTTTTATATGCTTCCAAACTAGCCTTTGTATGACTGTAAAAACTGGTACAGGATGTTGTTATGAGTTTTGTGACTGCTACCATAGCCACAGTAAATGTTCAGCTTCTCTGACTTTAAACTAACGTTCTGACTTTGGAGTTTTGTGAGCAGCTCACAGTACTTTGTAAGACTTTAAGTTAAGTTTTCAATATCATACAATGTTTTAAATTGGATGACGGTTCAGTTGCCTGATATAACAAATGTGGCGGCTCTGAAGTTTTTGTCCATTCTCCTATTTCTAACCATCCCTACTTCCCTGCAGTTTGTCACAGGAAGACATATAAATGACTCTTACTGTGACATTTATCCATTGTAATTTGAATTTTAATCTAAGACCCTATTATGCTTTCAATTCAACTTTCAATTTAATGTTTGAAAGCCCCCCCCAGGTCAGTGTCAGACATATGACAGCCAGCCAGAAGGGAACCAGACAAGCTACAGCAGCTGGTTAGCAGTTCTTTTGTACTGAAATGATGCAGTAGGCTATAATACAATCACAAGTGCACTTACAAAAAAAATATACAGTGCGTTTGAAATAGTGTCAAAAAAGACTCAAAAATGACAAGAATGGTTTAAATAAGCAGCAGGACACAATAAAACCAGTCATTTGTTTAAGCTAATATTTTTTATATATCAACATTACAAAAAAGAAATATTAACTTTTTTAAACATCCATTTTGTTTGAAAAATAATCAAAGTAAAAGTGAAAGAAGCAAACTTAGTACAATTTAGCTTTTATTGCACCTCATGGCAGTGAATGCTTCTGCTGCTAAAAACAGACAATTTGTCTTTGTTACTGATTTATCCCTGATTAATCCTAAAAAAATAATAATAATAATAATAAAATAGTGTCACATGATTTAACCTTAATAGCAGCATAATGACTATTTTGTTAAAAGAACAGATAAAGATCAAACTTGCAAATTAAATTTTTGCTTTTGACTTTGAACACTATAACATATGTCCATAACCCTGTGGACATTAACTTAGTTTAAGGTGGATATAACACTAAATTTACAATAAAACCTAACATCTGAGGATGGAAACTAGAGAAATAAACCATTACAACTGTACCACCCACTGCAAATTTAAATATAGTGTCGACATACGGTATACGCCTAGCAGTCGAAGACTACCCAAGGTTTTTCTTTTAATCTTTTAAGTGTCTGGCTTAAGAATTTATCTGGCAGCAGCAGAGAAAGTGACAAAGCACAAATCTGCCTCTGATTGGGATTGAAGCCCACATTATGTATGATATATTGGGAGGACAAATAAATTTGATGGCATGGTAATTAGGAGGCATATATTTTTCCCAGCAATGTGACGCCAGAATCATTACTGCCTTTTATGATGAATGTTTCCTGAGACTTAGTGGTTATAAATATATTTGTTCACATTTTGTCTGAACACATTAAAATTATGGAAAGTTCTACTGAAGCCCTTTGAGACCATTCAAAGTTGAGTTGCTGTCCAGTTGTATAAGATTTTCAATTCAATACAAATTTCAAAACAATATGTTGACTTTTTATTTATATGATTTTATGATTAATGTTGTTGCTGGCATGTTTTAACCTTTAAAAAGTGACATTCTAAAGAAAAAACATTGAATTCCTGATAATTAGCTCTATTGATATAGGCACAAATGCCTAGCACCTGGCAATGCCCAGCTATCAGCAGGCTCATTCAAACATCCCATTGTTTGTATGGACCTTCAGTGCATCAGTCTCTATCAGTCACTGAATCAGTGAAAGTATTGGGGAAACAGTGACTTCCAGCTAAGTGAGAGGAAATTTAGAAGTACAATAATCATCATCTAACAGATGTAAACTCTGCATAAAGAAATGTAAATACAGGCTGCTCAATGTTTCCATAAATGCAATTAATCCTACACACAAATGCGCCCACACACACTTCAACAGTGACACATGCTTGCACGGGTACATCGCTCAGACAATCACACACAAACACTGTTGCAGGTGCAGCTCTTTTGACTGATGAGTCTACAAGTGCTTCCAAAGAGCAAGTTGCTCTGAGACAGCTGTCTACATACAATGCTAACACGAAACTCTCCATCCCACTCTCCACTCCCTTTGTTCTTTCTCTCTCTTCTCATCGCCCTACTTTTGCACACGTTTCTCTCTCTCGCTCTTTTTCCACTGTGGCTGATCTGCGCTGGAGTCAGTCTTTCATCACGAGGAGTGAGGTGCCAACACTCATGGTACGGTAACAAGAATACAACTCCAAGTCATCTAAAAGAACTTAACTCTGCTCCATTGTCCGCTATAGGGCAGAATGAAAAGCAATCTGTAGTGGGTTAAGGGTTCAGACCAGAAAAGGGAAGCAGCTGCAGCTATGCCAGTGCCAGGATTGCATTTCTATCTCCACACATTGACAGAAAGTTCAACAATTACCCCAGAGCCCAGCCTCAAAATATGATTAGCATGGACCCAGATGATAATGGCTTTTACATGCAATTACGCCAAAGGGGAAATTACCCAGTGTATGGGAATAATGTAGCTGGAGAATGAGACAATTGCTTGCTAATGTCTGTTGTTGTTGGCTGACCCACTGGAAATGTGTTTATTATAAGGTTTATATTCAGACAGGGTACATCTGCAGTAGATCATGTGATGGATATTCATAAGGAAATTTTGTCTTTTCATTCAATTGGTGGCATGAAAGGTTTTTAAATGATTTTGGACAATGGGAATACAGATAAGATATGATAAATATGTACTGCACTTAACCAAGAGGCTAGAAAAAATAATCAACTTGAGCTTTTCTTAGGTGTTCACCCTCCTACAACACTACTTAAAGTATACAACAAAACCGAGTACACCCCTGTTCAAGATAGCTATAGATACATATATGCACACAAGAAATATTATGAGTATACTTAATTCTGTATACCAAAAATCCAAGCTTTAACCAAACTACTGGAGCAATTCTAGCAGTCCAAATAATGTACTTGTCTGAGTGATATTAAATATTCCTGGTCTTAAAGGTTACAAAGATAAATCTGATGTCTCTGTTACAAGGTCAGTTTTGTTCAGACTACTCATTTTTGTCAGGCAGCTACAAATGTAATTTTTGAATTCAGATCTCGGTTTTAATGTTTAAGGAAAGACGGCTGTCCAATCATGCGTCACAATCAGATCATTCCCCCTAACAATTTCCATTTGAGCATTTGCTTTTTCCCACCTGGACCACTGTTATAATCCACTTCTCCATCAGTGTGTAAGTAGCATGTTAGCGTTGTAGCTCCAGCAGGGGGTTCTGGATTAAAGTATTTTATGTCGAGTCCTATATACAGGAATTTCATATAAAAATTAGGGGTCGTGAGATGATGGGATAGGAAAGTTAAATCAAAAATTCTCTATATATTCTTTTCTTGTTATGCTGTCCATTTGATCTCATCTTTATCTCAAAAGTAACTGAAGCTGTAAAATAAAAGCCGTGCAGTAACATCTCAATCTGAAATGGGCGGCACGGTGGTGCAGTGGTTAGCATTGTATGTACAACACTTGAGTAAATGTTATTTCCCACCGCTGGCCTTACAATCCTTCCAGTGTCTCGCTTGTTCAACGTAATGTCTGCAGTCAGATCCATGGCACCAACTCACGGGGCATGTGCTAAACACTGAATTTCGTAATCAGGTGCCAAAAACGTGTGATTATTGTGCATCCCCATCAGTTTCTGAAATGACTGTTTGGTCATATTTGGGATGGTGGCACGTACTTTAAAGTGCAGTGTCCTTTGTAACTCACCTCTTTGCTGCTCGGTCCTGCGGGTCACAGTCCTCCTGACCTCCTCCTCCTCCTCCTCCTCCCTGACGACCGTCACTCTGACCTCCTCTGCTTCTGTAATTCAGCAGCACATAAATGTAAAATTAGTTATCATCAATATTGTTCAGTAGTAAATCTGCACGACTTCGACAGAAAACACAGTCAGCATTATCACTTCTAATTCTTACAAGTTTAAACTTCTTTTTTTGTCTGCACTAAAAGTAATGCCAGACATCTTCTCTTCTCTTGCTGCAGCTTGACTACGAATGAATCTCAATAAAGTAATCATACATTTTAGTTTAGACAATTACAACGTCGGATAAGGCGAACTTTAGCTTGAGCTGGCTAACTTTAACTTAAATCAGAAGTTAGAAACTAACTAAAGTTAGCGTTGCGTCATATGCACTTGACACAGTGTACTCACAAACTCGAGAGGTGTAAAGTGTAACTAGACAGCTGGCTACTTACATTAACCTCCGGTGTCTTCGTTGAGTTTCGCGATGCACGGCAAACTTTTTGTGAGCACGCAAACCGCTGCAACGACGTGAGTGAGGAAGGTAGACGTTCAGTTCAAGTGAAGGTAAAGAAATGGTATGAACCACTTTAGGGGTGTTTGTATTGTTTTGCAAACGTAATGCAACATTTTTTTTCCCCAGACATTAATGCCAGAAATGTATTATAATATTTACTAATTATAATGAAAATAAAACGTTTCGACTCCCCTTAAAATTTTTTACCTCATTTGTAGGGTACACGTTTTAATTGGGGGAGTCATATCCCCCTCTCTCCCCGCTTCACAAAACCCAACACGTTACTCCTGTCGCTTTGTTTAGTGCTATACAGTGAACCCTCGTTTATCGCGGGGGTTACGTTCCAAATAGAGACCGCGATAGGTGAAATCCGTGAAGTAGGAACCTTTATTTTTTTTACAATTATTATACAATGAAATACTCCATAATACATTGAAACCAAAGAACAAAACCTTTTTACAAGCCCAAGCATTTGTTTAACAAATAAAAGTACTGTATAAATGTGTTTTTTTTAACAAATAACTACTGTACTGTAAAATAATAATTTTAATCATCAATACGAACTGAAGGCTTCAAATTGCTGAGATCGGCACCGCCCCACTGCGACCCGAGTCATTGGATTAGAACGGGAGGAAATGAAACATGATTATGAAAACAAATACAAAGTACAGTCGGACAAATAGTGACTCGTGTATTTCACTGCTCTTCTGACTGAGCCGCTGCATCCTGACTCCGCTCTGGAGCGGTTCTTTCTTCTAAAGCCGGCGGTGCAGGTGTGGTTTTTCGAGAGAAGAACATAGTTATCGGTAGTTGTTGTCGCTCTTTTTTCTTCTGGGCAAAAAGATTCTTATAAACCGACATGCCACCATCGATTATTTTTAATTTGGCAAGCTGTTTTACGTACGTGTACATATTAAACCGCAACGTTATTGACAAACAGGTAGAGAAGAAGCGGAGAGACTGTTTAGCCAATCAGAATGCAGAACACAATGCACGATGCAAATCCGTGAAGTAGCGAGACCGCGAAAAGTGAACCGCGTTATAGCGAGGGGTCACTGTATATCTAAACATAAATGATCATTATTACTGCCATTAACAGTGTTCCTTGTACTTATTCAAATGAATGCCTATTTGTTTGAATATAGCTGTCGATGAAATGTGGTGAAATAATGGCAATAATAATAACAGAAATTCCCTTCAAAAACAGTATACTGTATAGTGTTTAATTAACAACATATTTGACCAGGCTGCATCATATCAACCACATAAGACAAGGAAAATGCTAACTCAGTGAGGCAGCCCTGTCAACAGTATGAGCTTAGTCAGCTTAACATCTTATTCATAGCTATTGCTTAAACAGAACCCCAATTCATTTGTATTGTTTAGACTATCTCCAATCAGAACTCTATAGAGCTGTGGCTCTGTTTTTTCACTGGAAGTCAGCTGCATTGTCTGGTGGTGTTAGGTAACCCTGAGTCAGAGCTCTGCAGCTTGTCTTGGTGTAAACAGATGGTCTAGGCTGTGATGACGAGGTTCTGATCTCACCCAGATAGGGATTCAGGATGTCAGATGAGATTTCCAAGCTCTACAGAGGTGAGACGACTGAAACGGCCTGAACTATGTGTAGTTTAAATAAAAGCCTGCGTCTGATTTCCTTGGAGAAGTTTTATTTAGACAGTTGCAATTGTACTGTGAAGAGTGACAAGCTGTAATGGACGACCTTGTGGCTTTGTGTATCTGTAGTGTAATGTGTATCTTGCTACTAATTCTCTACCATCTTTCCTCAGATTACAGCAACCTATTGGCCCTGAAGAAAAGAGAGGAAAACAAACATCTTAAAAGCATTCATTTGTCACTGTCTACGCCAAAACAGATAATGTTGTTCCTAAGTGTAGCAGAAATCAGTAGTTGCTGACTTTTTTTTAGTTTTGGACTCCTTAAAATGAAGCTGTCTACCTACAACTACTTGTGAGGCACTCAGCTAGCATGCAGAGTGAGTTTTCCCTTCTAGTATCTCATATTGTGACTTGAGAATAATTGTTCAAGGCTGAAAGAAAGGAAATCTTTTAATATTTATTATGTATTATTTTCTATCCCATTTATTATCCTCAGACTCCTCATAATTATCTATGACCTACAGGAGCGATCCAAACACTCAGATTGGGAGCCACATATCCTCTTTGCAACAACTATGCTGTCACAGAGTACAGAGCTCAGCCTTAATAGCAACCAAATGTCTTTGACCTTTACTCACACTGTCCACCTTCTTTTTACATTCTTTACACACTGACAATATTCTTCCATCTTATGATGTCACTTTGGGAACCGTATATATTCTGTGGAGCAGAAATGAGGGAGAAAGAAGGACTTTCCAAGTGGGATGAAGCGATCATCCCTTTAGGTATTCTGTTCCTAGAGCTTACAAGCTTGATGAGAACCAGAGTATCCATACGAAGCTGCTTAATACAATGAAAATATTCCTCCTCATCTTGCACCTTCCTTTTCAGAAGGGAGGTGGTTAGGGAGGATCTGGGAGGAGTCTGCATGGATTGCATTTGATCAGACTGGATCTTTACGAGGATCTCTCCTCATATTTTCCATCCAGAGGGGCTGAGGCGCTAGCAGACCATCACATCATTACAAGGGCTTTGATAACCATACCTCTGTTATAAGGGAAAGTCGGCAAGGTGCCCTGCATATGTGTGCATCTGTGGCTGTAAATCTGTGTCTCATCGGCCAGTCTGGTCCATCTCAGTTTGCCAAGGTGCTGAAATCTAAGATTCTATCAATATCTAATGTTTGTCTTGATTTATGATTTCTTACTTCTCTGTTTGACTATTCACTAATCTGTTTTTCTTCTGTTCAATACTAAATACTAAATAATCCAGAATGCCTTGTTTGTAGCTTCTGAGTGAGTGAGTGAGTGAGTGAGTGAGTGAGTGAGTGAGTGAGTAAGTGAGTGAGTGAGTGAGTGAGTGAGTGAGTGAGTGAGTGATCAAAGTTACACTGACCGAATGGCACAACTCACTGCATCCGTTTCAAATTAAAAGCCCTTGTTTTATTATTAGGGCCCGAGCACTGATGGTGCGAAAGCCCTATTGTTTTTCAAGGAATTATTTTTTTGTCTTTGTTTTTAACTTTGAATAAAAATGTAAATCAGTGATAAAACACATCTGTACCATAATGATGACCCACATGCATAGTATTCTATCCATGCATATGTACGTTTTCATGTAGCCAGGCATGTGATCAATAAAGCAGAAAGGCTTTTATTGGCCCAAATTGTTAGGTTTGTTCCTCCAGGGGCCTGCTATAATAATGTATTAACAGCATAATGCCTCCATTAGGACAAAGTGTCATTTTACCAAATCAATACTGACATGTCTGACAGTCCCCACGAGTCTGTCTGTCTGTCAATCTGTCCCCTGCTAACTGTTCATGTCATTAGTACATTACAGCAGCCACTTCCCTGAACTGTTTGGATGGCTGTAACTGGAGAGGAAGTCAGAATCAGAGAGCATGAAAACCCAGCCGATACTGCCTGGCTTGTTAATGTCTTTTTCCCTCTTATGACAAACATCGGAAGTGGAAAGGTTTTTATCATTTCTCATTGAAGCAATAAGCTCTATCCGGTCTTTTAAAGTACCTCTCTGGACCTGCAAAAGTCTTTCTACATATATGTAGGTGCCCATGTTGACATTAACAGAAAAAGTCCCACAAAAATGGCCCACACATGCAATTCAGGCTGTGCCATATTTACCACTGCACTCACTCCCATTTATTTAGAACTGTACAATAAAAGCACACGTGTAAGGAAGGATTTCCACACACATACTTTCCTCCTCCACACACACTCACGCAGACACAAACCCAATAAGGTCCCCATGCAAGGAGGGCTGAGATCTAAGGAGACCTAACCAAGTTTGACAGTCAACAGGCCTATTAAAGCAGGCCCGGCTGCAACCAAACACAGTGGTAATTGTAAATGTCAGGCAGAATTAACACAAAAATAAATAGCTTAACTTTCCTTGCGTGTATATTTGAGTGGGAACAAGGGAGAAACAGCAGAGCCATAAGAAACAGGCTTCTGCAAGTCAATCATCAACTAGTTTCATAGAATCAAGTCTATATAATTTTGATAGTACGTGGAATATGATCCTTGCTCAAAAGCATCAAATTATACATTTTGGCTACATAAACAGATGATGTGACCATGTGAACCATGTAACATTTATAGCTTTTCAACAAAATACATTTTCCATGCCATTACACTTGTATGTACTTTTCCACATTTTTGTCTTCACTACGATCCCATTGCAAATGAAATGACTGACGATGAAAGGACTAACCCACGGCTGGACTCCTCCTCTGCATTCCTGCAGGACTGGTGTGGTATGACTGACTGACTGGTTGGCTGGTTGACAGACAAACTGTGGTAAACCGGCTTACTTTGGGGAAAGGCCGGAAAGAACTTGTCATGTCTCTACCACCAACATGGAAACACTCAAGAGAGAAAAAAAAAAGAAATAAAGTGGAGGGAGAGAAAAATAGGGACAGAAACTGTGACAGTGATAGAAATCTTGCTTTATGCACTATGTGGAAGCATCCATGCATGTATATCTTATGGTCTCAGCAGTGCATTGCCATGTGCCATTTGTTGTTTTCACTGTCTGATGTCCCAATTGCCCGCTGCTCATGTATTTATGTGTGCAAGCACAGATCTGGTGTTGTGTTCATTTGTTAGATCCTCACAAAAGTCTTTCTGGATATATGAATTAGTATATGATTGTTGTGGGAAGAGCTACAAATGCCAGCTACATTTGCAACATTCAGAAAACTGGTATTTCTACATACTGTATGATATGTTCACAGACAGCCTCTCCTGTTTCTTTATGTTTTTAAGATTTAAAATAATTACATGTTTTTGTAAATTGGAAATCTGAAAGACATTACAGAATAAATAAAGAAACTCAGGATGATCACAATGACTTTTCTGTAGTGCCAATGGGTAAGTGAGGTCAATACTATAGAAGAAGAAGCTACAAGTAAGACAGTTCAACTCAGTAATTTGAAATATTTTTAAACCCAATGTACAGACAACATGTATTAATATTATTTTTTTTCTCAAGTACACGTTAAGCAAATTATACTTGTTTGTTGTATTGGTAAAAGCTCTTGGTGTTGACCCTTACTTTCTGGCTCATTTGGAAAAAATGTTGCAACAGTATGGAAACCTACTTGAGAATAAAGGCGGCCTTTCCTTAACCACTGTAGCAGCTGGTGAGCGCTGGCTGTGACATCTTCTGGAACTCAACTGCTTAAGTCAATAGTGGCATTAACATGTGGCCTCGCAATTCACTGAGGTCAAGCTGAGACAGAAGGCATGAAAAGTGCTAGAAATACCAGTAGTCGAAGAGAGACCTTGTCAGAAATGTATCCCTGTATCCATGGCCCTCGACCCCAGTCATAAAACTCACAGACACAAAGGAAGCTGCACTAAATCAACGCATTGCTGCCTCTCACACTGGGCTTGATCCTGGTGATATATGGCTTTAATATCTTGATGGAAAGATTGGGCAATGTAGAGAATAGGGAGTAACTTTTTGAGTTTGTGTGAAAGTGAGTGTGCACATCGAGGGAAATCTTACCAACCTTCACAAAAACAACAACAACAAAACTAAATTGTGTGTGCTGACATTGCACCTAACTGTTTTCCCGTAAAATGATATCTTAATATGTTGGATTAAAAATCAAATCATTTGTAAAGTCGTCCACAGACATTCAGTCTTGGTCATGAGCATGACTCTGCAACTCTAGCTCTTTACAAACTGTACAGATGCAGCCCTTAAGTGGATGAGATTCAGCCTGTAACTGTTACCACTTAGTAACATTATAGGCTGTATCAAACTGATGACTACAGCTCTTTATATTCAGTAGCCTAATAGCTGTAAATAACATAAAGAAAACAGAAAAGTGTAGCACATTATGAGCAGTGACACATACTTTAAAACTTTATAATAATTTGTCAGTGAACCTATAAGAAATGGGAGTATATCAATATCAAATATTTCCCACAATAATTTACAGATCAATAGCTTTGAAATAGGTTACAATCACAGACTGAGAATCAGCACGTGTATTATTATATCACAGAACAAGCTCTTGCCTGTCTCTCTTTATTGGTTTAGCCAAGACAATAAGAGACAAATTCTGTAGATTCCTGCAGTAAATCATAAATTTAGCTAACAATCTCCTCACCCTTCTGTAAGAGCTGAATACGAACTAAACAAAAACCATGTTGTTCCAAAAAAAAGACGCACACTCAACTCTGTGAAATTATGTGAATGATGCAAATACTGTGACAGCAGTGGAAATCTGACCCTTACTTAGCATCATGATCTTATCACGTAGTCATCCTGCCTGTTGTACAGAAAGAGAGAGATGGAGAAGGTGGATTTGAGATGTCCAATTATGTCTATAAAGTGGTTTTAACAAATACATATATTACGACATGATGCCAATACAGTATAATTAAAAAGAAAAGGATAGAGGCAATGAGAGGAGGTCGACAAAGAAGGATTGAGAAGAAGAGGAGAAACTGGAAAGTGAGGACAGGCAGAGTGCAGGGAGGTGAAAAGTTAGGAAAAGACACTAAAAGAAAGTGAGGAGAAAAAAAGAGGGGGAAGGGACACAAGACTGGAGAGAAAGGAGAATGGAGGGTGAGAGATGATGTAGAAAGAGAAAAAGGAGAGAGATGACAGAGTGCTGACATCAGAGGGGAAGCAGTCCCTCCACATCACTCAGCTTTCATGGAAAATCAATTCTCTCCGGTATGGACGATGGTGTCAACAGCATGGCAAGACCAGCCGCTCTATAGCCTTGCTTCTGCCATTAACGCAAAGAGACGGAGTGATAATAACACCTCCTCTTCAGGTTCATTATTACGCTCTCACTCTGATCTTCATCTTTAGGGTTCTGGGCAGTGCTCCAGTACAGTTTTTTTTTTTTTTCTTCAGAGTGACTGGCAACTTAAAGCGTGGAGACAAACTCTTAGAGGTCATTCTGTTGAAAGTTTGGGGTAAAAAGAACATGCACTTAAATTATTTAGGTTTTAATATAATCACAAAACACCCTCAGCTTGTATTCTCATTCTTGTCTGGCCAGTTATTCTTTGTGTGAAATGTATGGTAAATGTAGCACATCAGCATCCGGAAATACATAAAGCATTTCAATAATAATATTCTAGACAATGGGGCCAGTGATCATTGAGGTTCAGTAAGTAACATTTTTTTCATAGGAAATGTGAGATGACTTACTATTCCAACACTTCGATGAGCAATGATCTCACCACTTTGAATCATCAGCACAAACAAATGTCTATGTTGCAAAAAATCCATTTCATTAATAAACAAGACACAGAGTGAGAGAAACTGTGGGATCACTGAGTTAAATGTTAACATTATAGACATGCTCGCAATAAAAACAAAACAATGTGTATGTCAAAACCAGCAAACCAAAGTAGTTCAGCAGTGATTTACAGAATTTCTTCCTGGGATTCACTTTCTTGGTCTGTAAACACCCTGACACATTATTTTTCAGCAATACGATCTCTGAACATTTCAAAACAGAAACATTTGACCTCACATGATCTTGTTGAATGTAATAGCCAGAAGCTATAAACATGTCAATGCCAGCCTTACATCTAAAGGATCTATTTTTTAGTACATGGTGTGGGTGGAAGAGGTGAGAAAGGGCAAACTTTCTTTATGTTAGGATTCCCACCGCAGTCTTCCCAATGGCTGAAACTAAAATAACTTCAGTACTGTGATTATGATGTCTTAATTAGACAGAATGGGATGCAGTCCAAAACAGGCTCAGGGTTGAAAACACAAGTTGTGTTTGTCTTGTCTGGACTCAAAGCACCTCATGCACCTGTGTGAGACTTTTATGTGCCTGCATGGATCAAACTGAAAAAAAAACAATCAAACTTTAGAAATTGTTACTACTAACCAATCAGTCCTAGAGAATAAAAAACAACAACCCTAACTGCCTAACTAAAACAAAAATATTGTGTTCAAGTACTGCTGAAATGAAAAAAGTCCAGAGGGAGATTTTAAACTGCTGATGAACTTGAACAAATACAGAAACAACGTGGGTTTCTTTGCAAGTTCCTCACTTTTGAGACACCGGGGTGACAGTGATTTTACCTGGGGCCCTCGCCTGATCAAAATACACACCGACCTGTACTTTCCAATTAAAAAAACATATTCAGTAGTTGTCTCTATTCTACCACTGGTGAGGAGGCAGTGATGATAGCTTCACTTCCCTTTGTGATGGCACCATTTGTTAAAGTGACAGAAGCAGTCTGAGCACAGTAGTCCTGGGACCTGTGCGTGAGAGTGTGCTGTGATGATAACACTGTACGTTACATTGGTAATAAAATGATTGAAGAGTCAGTATGTGTTTAGGTTCCACAGAGAACACAGACATTACAAAGCCAACAACCAATATCCATCTATCTTTGTGCTATGGTACATGTGTGGCGGAACCAGTATTGTGACAGCTTAGTGCTCCCTGCAGTGTACATGTGTACATATATGATCTTCTTTGTGTCAGCACTGCCTCACTTTGTGAGTGTTCCAGCACATTCTGCACAACACTGAAGAGGCAAAGCCTTAATTCTTACACAGTGTGCTGCTGCAGACAGATAAACTTGGTGTGCGGCAAAGAATTAACACATGACACCCTGGTTCTTTATCACTTAGAACTTCGAACCCAGGAAGTGAGCTTATGAGGATGACATCCTCGCAGCAGGCCGAAAGGGTAGTAGCTGAACGGCGCATTAGGAATTTGCAACATGGCGTCAGGCCCTGCGAAGCAGCTGCACACAGCTGGAGGCCAGTTTTCAACAAGACCCAAAAGGGAAGAGAGGGGAGATAGAGGGATGAAGCTGCAGAACAGGCTTCAAAGGGAGGATACATCTCTACATGGGGAGGAAGGGCTGTGGGCTGCTGTCCTGCTTTTTCTCCAGAAGAATCAGGTTCATTTCCATCAGCTGTGCTTGAGCGACTACACAAACTTCACAGAATACATCCAGCAAAAAGCTTAAAGAACTAAACAGAATTGCAGTCCGAAAATAAAATGCACAAACTATCAACCCAAATGTGTAATGGTTGACACACAATGAAAAACACTGGCCTGAAGTCAGCAGAAAATATTTGTAGATTAAGCTAATTTGTGCCTGTGTCTTTTCTGCGATGTCAGTAAAATGTGTAATACACCTGTCAGTCCACTAGAGGGTACCATTTCAGTGAAACGTTTTCCCTTGCCTTGCGTGAAAAGTAAGGTGTCTTCGATTTAGGCACCAAAAAAACACATGGTTAGGTTTAGGAAAAGACAATAGTTTGGGTTTAATGTGACATGGTCCCAATTTGGTTGAGGTTAGGCCCCAAAAGTACTTGGATAGAGGAAGGAAAATATTGTGTCATGGGTTAAAATAAGTAATTTAGCATAGGTAGAATGGTAGGTTACTTAATGTACGTTACGTAAGTTAAATACATTATCTTACAGAAGTAACTTACTTACATTATTTAAAAGAAATCCACATTGACTATTGCTTGTTCATCAACTCAAACACTGGTCTCCCAGATGAAAGTCCTTTGACGGTTTCGACCAACCACCCCTGACCTCCTCCATACATGGACGTCACCTGTCTTTATACTTAGTCACATTACTTACATAACACAACATCTTTTTTCGACCCCAGTCATGTGACATGGTGTCCTCTTGAATGTAAGATGTGTTACACACTTTGGCGTGATAGCGGGTTGATTTCACATTGCAATTGAGTGTATGAATGCTTAGCCTTAAGGGCTGAAGGAAATGGTTTCCCCACATTTCTTGCTTAAGTAAAATTCCATTTGAAATCTACACAGGTATCACTGCCATTTATCTGTGATGTCTGATAAGAATATTAAATATTTCTTATTGCAGAGCTGCATTTTTGATGTTTGCATATTGCCGCAGTTAAAAGTTGAAAATTAATTTTACACATCATGACTTTTTTTTCTCCTTATGATGATTCTTCAAGTGGAACAATGATTTTCATGTCTGTAGCAGGAGAGTGCATTTTAACAATTTGCTGCCAAACAGGACGATAAATGGTGCTTATACCTGTATTATTGCATGATAGTGTGCCATCGTGTGAAAAGATCTTATCCACTTGGACAGAACTGCCACAGTCATCACACTTCCAGCTCACCTGCTATCTATCCTCCATCTCTGCGGTTTCATTTGGCTTCATCATCCCTCGACTTTCACTCTCTACCTCCCCCACTTCCGCCCTCCCTCTGTTTTTTCCATCACCCTGATGGTTTTAGTACCACAGAGGTTTTATAGATACAAAAAACAAGACAAAATTGGTGGCGTTGTCAAGCATAGTGTGTTCATTGTTTCTGGACTCAAGGAGGGCAATGTCCTGTTTTCTCTCTATGCACATCTGCCTGGGAACATCTGGATAGTGTCAGCCTTTCAGGATTGAGCAGAGCGACCATCACTCTTTCCCCCATCTGACACATCTCATCTCCTCCCAGTCAGCAAAAAAAAAAAAAAAAAGAGAAAAAAACACAGATCTTCCACATTAAAGTCATACAACAAATCAAGTTTAACCAAAGATGATCGGAAACAAAATACTTTATTAGATGTGGCCGAGGAAACAAGGAGCGGGGTGGGAGGGATTAGAAACAGCGGCAGGCCTGATTAAGTTGGAAGCTGGTTAACAGATGTCGGAGGTTTGTGGACAAAGTGAGGATAGGACCAAAAGGGAGACGTAGAGTAGGTGTTGTAGCATGTCTGTGTTGACAAACAAATAAA
Organism: Brachyistius frenatus; assembly: GCF_029030835.1. Taxonomy (NCBI): domain Eukaryota; kingdom Metazoa; phylum Chordata; class Actinopteri; family Embiotocidae; genus Brachyistius; species Brachyistius frenatus. Next base: position 661,590 of record NW_027210626.1, read on the forward strand.
ACAGAATGTTGTTTAGTCATGTTCTGATCGTTCAATATTAACATTTTAAAGATGATTTATTTCCTCCATTGGTGTACTCTGCAACTTTGTTCGCACGGTTAAATTTGGGTTAAGTATGCAAGCATATATTCTAGAGCTGGCTCATAGGTTTTAAAGTAATCAAATAAAGAAGATAAATGCATCACACAATTTTGGGCCTGCCGATATTAATAAAAAAAAGTCTTTATTTATTATTTTATCAAATTAGATTTCCTATTAATTTTCCATGTGTGCATCATTTATTTATTCAAATCTAATAGTAACAGTTGAATTGTAATTGGGATATTTGAATGGAGGCAGGATTATTCACGATGTCTTTTATGAAATCTGTCAAAGCTACCTGATAAAACATTGAAGCAGCCAATAACCTCCATTTGGCTGAAACGCATCATAAAAGAATAGCTTGAACATTAAAGTAAATATATGTAGTCTCCATGGCTGGAAGACCAACCGTACTGTCTCTATCACTTATAATAACAATTTAAACTAAGTCTGACATTACTTTTGCTCATATTTTAAAAATTTAAATTTTTCCTTTAAATCTTGTCAATTTTGACATGTTATTTGATATGATATGTTTATGGAATAATCTTGTTTTCCACTAAACATTTTTTTAATTTTATTTTACATGATTTTAAATGCCGTATACACTTTCTTGTATTTGATCCTAGAGTGTGGATGTTGATGGTGGTAACCTGTCTTGACAATGAATGACCCTTCTATGGACATGCCAGTCAGCTGATTGCTGGCTTTTATTTTGAAGAACGTAAAAACATCAATGGAATATAACATTTAAAAAAAGATGACACCTGAGTTATGATTCAGGTTAACAACTTCAATTTGTCATCTATTAAACAATTTGCTTACGGTTAAAAGAAAAGCCAACATTAATTGCCGGCCTGCAACATCATCACATGGTAAAATAAAAAACACAGGAGCAGGTCTAGCATCATCCATTTTTTGGAAAATATTTTGTGAATATTTATTATAAAAATATAAATGTTTCCACTACAAATCATTTTACATTAGTAGACAAGGCCATCTACATTTGCACACATAAACTCTCACACAGACACACGGATCAGTCTTGAGACATAAAATTAGGGATCTGGATATAGGGCTCATAACAATATTGCTCTCTCAGATGTCTCAGGTTTATAAAGTAAGTCAAAAACCAAAACACAGACAGCACTGACACATAATTTACTCTATGCTCCAAAAAAAAGAAAAAGAAAATCAACAATGCACTGTATAATGTTAACAAATAAATAATGTAATCATAATTGCCTTTTTATTGTAGAAAAAAACAAAGCTGACAAATATAATTCAAAATAAGATAAAATATAATACAGATGATTTTTTGTCTCTTTTTTAATTAAAAATGTTGCACACTTTTTATTCAGTCTTTTATACATACAAACATTTGTACAAAAAAGGGATGGCCCTGTACATACAATGGGATCTGTAGTGCTAGTTGCTATCATTACGATGGTTTACATTATGTACATGCTAATTAGAACACATAGCAGCAACAGCAGCATCCACAGGTAGACCATGTAACAGAAGACAGGACTGACAGACTGAACAGGGCCGGGTTTCCCAAAAGCACCAAAATCCCCCATGTCCATTAGATAAGCTCAGTCTTTAGCCAAGGCAATAACGTTTCCATTCAAAGTGCTCCAATACTGTGTACTAAGTGCTTGAACAAGCTTAAAGACAGCATCCTTGTGGTTCAATATTACCCATCCAATAGCACTAAGTACCAAAGTGCCAGTTCAAAAATTCTGGGTAAGTGTTGCACTGAGGGATCAGCTGGGTGACAGAGAAGCAGAAGAGTAGCATCTTTAAGTATGTACTTCCCTGTACAAAGATCTTCAAAGGTGCCTTTAGGGAAACCCATCCTGGACATAGGACATACCAGGATACTATCTCAGAAATCAATCATTTATTAGAACTGTTGCATCTCTTTCAGGGCATTTTCACACCTTGTTAGTTTTGGACAATTGTTGAGCAATCCTATACCCCAAAAACAACACTGGAGAAAAAAACAAAAAAGACTTTCTCGAAATCAAACCAAAACTGGAGCTTTTTGCTTGATGATCCCAACATGACCCAGCCCAACTACAGGAGGCACTCTACTTTTTGTAGTAAATACACCAGGTTTTATGTGTTAAAAGCGAGTTTTAAACTCTAACAAACTAATTTTTACACCAAATTTCGCATCAAAGAAGAAAATGACTGATCCCACATGGCTTTTGTTAATAAATTATGGATTCAAACATAAGCAAATGGACTACAAGCAACCGATCTCAACCTACCGAGCTGACTGATCTTACACAAGCAAAAAAAAATTTCACTCTTCAGAAAGAAAATGATACCTGGTGTTGTGAGGGGTTAATGTTGCAAATTTGTCTTCTGTAAAGAAGAAACTCAAGTACATACCCTTAAAACACCTCTGCAACACAACCACATCTGAAGCAGAGGACCGACACGGCTTCATCGGCCCTCTGACCAGTTTCCGCTTTTCTTGCTTGCATGCCTTTCGTAACCTCCACTTTCAGTTCCCGACTATTCTCTCTTTTGGTTTTCTCTTGTTCGAGAAAACAGAACGAAGTAAACATCCTGAGATTTCACACAGAGGGCGCTGGGTAACAGAGGGAACAGCACAACAACTGTACAGTATCTGTTCATAAGCACATGGAACATAGATGTCACTGTAAAGAAAATTCTGTGTGTGAAGTGTGTTATGGCCCCTGTACCTTCAAAGCACAGCATTCAATACATATTACATGTGACAGAGTCATGGCTTCCATACAATGAGACTATTGGACTGATTATATCATTATTGCTTTTATGTGACATGTCTACTGAATGAAAATGCTATAGGTTAGAGCTACAGAGTAAAATGGCTCGGTTAGCGTCTCGGTGTGTCCATACCAGCGCAGCTCTCTCATGGACAAAGACGGTAAATGTAGGTAGTTGCAACAAAATCTCACGCCTCAAACTTCGTCAGTGCGGGAGGGGTCCACATCTGGCTCAGCTGCTGCTGTCCGCCATGCTCGTCCACACAAGGCATCTCAGCCGTTTCACTGCCTGCAGGCTGCTAGTCAGGCATGGTGTGGCTAGGCCACAATCATGGAGGGCTCCAGCTTTATGTTAATCCAGTCCTTGCTCAGTCCTAGTTCGTATTCCTGATCATGCCTCTCTGATCTCCTTGTTTTTCCTCTGCTCTCTACCCCCCTATTAGTCTGTAAGGCATCTCAACTTGGGCATGGAAGGACGGAGGGTTGAGTCAGCCAGTGAACTAGCTGGCAGATCTGTACTGAACTCTTTCCCACTTCTCTATCAGGATGTCTTTCAACGAAACAATGAAAGACAATCACATCACATCACATTTTTCCTCCATTTTCAGTTTTGGATACACAGCCACTGTGTTAGAGTGCGATTAGCAACCACCGTCTGTCAACACAGACCAACAGATAGGTCTCTGGTGGCTTTCATTTGTTGGGTTCAATTTTTTAAACAGGTACTGGGCCATTCTTGGTGTGGGAATCTAGGGCTTTCAGGCTGCTCACTATCTTCTTCTGCGGTCCTACAATAGTCACTCCAACCTTTTTCAGATCCCTGGTTTGTGAAGGAGAAGGAGAGAGGAGGAGAAGAGGAGAGGAGGAGAGGAGAGAGGAGAAGAGGAGGAGAGAGGAGGAGAGAGAGAGGAGGAAGAGAGAGGAGAGAAGGAGAGAAGGAGAGGAGGTGAGGAGAGAGGAGAGAGGCGAGAGGAGGAGGAGGAGGAGAGAAAGGAAGGTGAGAGAGAAAAATTAGACAATCAGAGAGAGGGAAAGATGGGGAGAAAAAAAAAATAGAAAGTGTGCGTTAGTGATGGTGAAAGTGACACCCGTGTGACATTTAATGACATGCTCCCAGTGCTGCTCCTTTCACTGTCCTGTGCAGCTGTCATTCATAAAGGACTGCATTTCCCATAAGGCTACACTAACACATGCTATTATGACCCTGTCAGTGGAGAAAACATACATTATATCAATGCTGATGGGTTAAAGGATGCTCCAATAATTTTAGCCTAAGGTCTACGCCCATTAGGAACCAACACCAAAAACAATCCCCAATGGAGCGTGTTCAGACCATTATATTTACAAAGTGAATTTGGTTCTGGTCACACCAGGTTAGGTATAAGTATGTGGAGAGGAGCAACACTGGAACATGTTGGAAACAATACTGATTCAAATTGACCTGTTAAATTGTTAATATAAGCTCTTGCAAGAGAGAGAGGTTACTGTACATGCATTCAAGAAAAGACCCCTTATTTATAAGACAATTTAAATTATTCAGAGGGAAATTGTTAGGTGTGTTATGTAGTGTAAACCTGAAAAACACAAAGGAGTTAGTCAGCTGAATTCAGGTGTTGAGCCATTTCTGAAACATACAGTGTCAACAGCTTTAAAAATACATATTATATTAAAGGCAATACACACAGAGCGTTGTTGACGTACACAAGAAGTCACAGCACATGTTAAGACTAATCTTTTCCTCCTAAATATGATACTGTATTAGTAAAAGCAGTGGAGTTGCAGGCAAAGTTTGTGACATTACTACAAACATTTATAGCCATTAATTTAAGTGCTATTTTTTTTTTTTTTTTTAACAAATGACAAATATGTTTTTATTTTTCAGGTGCAAGCAGAACATTTAGTTTGCCAAAGCAGCCAAAACAGCAGACATTTAGAAACATTTTGACCACCCAGAACCTGACAGTGACTGAAATAACACACTTTGCTTCACTCTGTGCTACAACATAAAGGGATAGTTAATTTCACAGTGAAAAATGTAAACAGTACAATTTATTTCCTATTTTTTATAAAGTTTTCTACAAACAAAACGATAGGAGCTTTTGTTTCTTTTGTTGCAGTAACAAACAGTACCAGAATGCCATGAAGAGATAATAGCTAGATTTCTATCCATCTACTTATAATGCAAATTATGATGTCAAATTAACCAGGAGACATTAAATGCAACTTCTGTTGCTCTCTGAAATATTTTTATAAACTTTAGAATACATGCAAATCCTATACTACCAGAGGTTAATATTGCTTGCAAATTTCCCAAAATAACATGATTTTGTTTTTTGGCAACATGTGATATTAACCATATTTCTAATATTAGCCAACATTTCTGGATCCTGTGACAGGATTTGTGGGGGTCAAATTAAGAACTCCATTGTTTCAAGAAAGCTTGTTGCCTTTTACCCTGGTTTGTAATTACAACTTGCGTGGGATGGAAATATAGCTATTTAGTTATCACTGAATACAAACTAGCTATCCCTTTAAAAGTCAGACAAGTGGAAGCCTATCAGTGGTTCTGGAAGTGGGTTAATGCTGTCAGGCAGGGACTACATCTTGGTCCTCCACCCACCATCCAGAGCCTGAGTAGGGTGGAGAGGAGCTGGGCGTTAGAGAGTGGTGATCCCCATGGACGGCTCCCATTCTGGGCAAGTGGCTGGTGTGATGTGGACCTCCGTCAGAACCACTCTACTGAGACACAGCCAGGCCCGGCAACATTAACACATTTAACTGGATGTCATCAACAATTGTTATATTCTGGTTGGTATTTAAGTCACATTTTGTTGCAATAAATTAGGCAAAATATTTGGCTTCATCTACACAGTGTGAATTAAACTTTAATGTTACAGTGTTGAAAGAAAGACACTGTACACTTACATAGTACACAGAAAATCCCATATTTAGTGATCACAAGTGAAGTAGGAGTTTTTTTCAGCAAAAAGATTAAATCTCATCTCGAGTTGACCAAAACAAATATGGGAGAGAGCTTCAAAATAACAATAAATAAATGAATATACATTTTGTTCCTGACATTTGCCTTGCAAGAGAGGAAGGGATTTGCAAGTCTAGGCCAAGAGTTTTATAATCCTGACAAGATTTAAAACCGGGAAGGAGAAATGTCACTGATCTCTGTCAATCTCAAGAACAGAGAATAGCCATGCGTGCCACATGTTACTGGCACTGTCTGCCGTGCAGGGATAACTTCACACAGCACATTTTCTCACCTTCCTTTGTGACAGACTTCCTGTCACTCTCTCTCTCTCACTCCCCTCCCTCTTACCTGTGACCTCCCCCCATCTCTTCATTTATCTGTGCAGGGTTGGTCATATTTCCCTCCGGTCTTCTGTCCCCTGCAGCTCTCCCTCAGACTCAGGCTACCAGATTCACCGTGGCCAATGTTATTTAGCTCCTCTATTTAGGTCCTCTTTCCTCTTCCTACCGTCTGTTGATTTGGACTTCCAAATTCACTCAAATATGATATACTTTTAAAATTACATTTGTGCGCTTTCCACTGAGAAGCTATTGATCCTTCTTTTTGCTTGTTGTTGTTGGTTTCACAAATAACTCCAGTTTCACACTCTATGGCTGAGATTCAGATGTTGCTGCCTGTAGTTTAAGACTTGACTCACAATGGCAGACAAACACCAGTATTGTTGGTGTTTGGTTGAATTGTCTGGTTAATAAAGGTTCATCCACACCTTCCAACCAGTCAGCACAGAGAGTTTGCAGTGGTCATGGGAGAAAACTTCATTGCTGTCACATCTTAAACAATGTGCTGCTGTATCCTCAGGCCATTATACTCTGAGTCCAAGCAAGTTGTGTTGTCTTAAATGTTGTGTCAAAACCTTTGGAGTGGTAACAATGACTATAAATGTCACACAGGTCATTTCTAGAATACACACAAAACCTTTCAAGAACAGAAAATGATCAAATAAGAAAACAATAACCAAGATCAACATGAAACACGCAAGGTTTGATTAATGATCAAAAACAGAGATATATATAGCCGACATATCGAAACACACGCATCATCACGAGAAACATCAGCAGGTGAAAGTTTCTTATATCACTCGCTAAAGTTTCAACAAATGCCAGAAAAAAACCTCTGCTGGGTATTGTTTTCACCAGTATAGTTATTCTGAACTCGTTAAACAGTTTTTTGTAAATAGAAAACAAATAACTTTATCAACCATGCATACGTATGCATTAAATATACACATGTTTCTCTTGTGTTGTCAGTTGTTTGACTTGCTGAAAGAAAACTGGTAAGGTTAAGGTATAACAACGCTTTCTCAAACAGGAGGGGTTAGCACTGCAGGGAAATAAAGCCAGTGTGCAGACTATGACTATACTATATATTGTCCTGTTCTGTATTTTGTTGTGCAAGAAACAGATTACTTTCACTTGTCCAGAACTTTAGGTCAATTTCATCACTTCCTCAATCAAATTCCTGCAATGACCCTTCCATGGTCTCTGTTAAAATGAAGAAGACAGTCCAAATGAGTATTTCCTCGTCAGTCCATCCTATCCTCGAAACAGGATTAATCAATTACCCAAGAAGATGAGTCAGCACACTGCAGCCAAGTATGATAACTGTTCCTCGGAGGTCAAAGCATTGCCAGGCCTTGTGCTGAATATCAAGGACCAGATTAAGCTTGTACAAATCAATAGAGTTATATTGAGCAATGCATAGTCTGAGCCAAGGCTGCTAGCCTCATAGCTGAGCTCGGGTGCCTTAGATGAAGACTTCAGTGGATTAATACTGCAGTGATCCAATTGAGCATCCAGCCACAGAAAAGGCCCTGTAAGCCAATATGACTTCTTAGTGCGAGGTTACTGCGGTGCACTTTATGATGTATTCTGTCAATATCCAATGTGAATTTCCACCTTGTCTGCATTGCAAGCTTTTGTGTTTTGTAAAATGTGGACCGAAAATAACTTTTCATTGATTAAACACATTCATTGATTAAATGGCACTACAAATGTCTGGAGAGGAGAACTAATATATTTTATGTAGTACACCGAGAAGGTAGCAGAGGCTACAACAGAAAAATACAATGAGAAATAACGATAGAGAAATTAGCATCAAAAAGCCTTAATGTTTGAATAAAAAATATATACGTATTTCCTCCGCAGCAAAAATTGAGCACATTTTTCAGAGAAAACTGCACTTTGGCAATGGAAACCTTTGCTGTAAAACATCACTTATGATATTTCTAAGAAATAAGTTCCAATATGTTTCAGCTACAAGTCATTGCAATTCAGAGCTGCGAATGTGAGAAGTTTCCTCTGGTGAAGATTTAAGCACCTCTTTTCTTTATAGAGATTTTAAGTGCCACTGCTGGCCAACTGGTGATATCGACTCCACAATTTAACATTATTGAAATGGATGTACATTACACGGCGCCTTTTTCTAACACATTAAGCCCAGCACTCTTAATGCCTGCCTGGTTTGGGAAGTTATTGAGTTACAGCTGCTTGTAGCACTGACCACCGCTCCCCAATTGGCCCCGCTGCTGCCATCACCACAGTGAATGGCTGCTTTGATCACAATGATTAGACATGTCCAATTATTTACTCTGTCACATTCCACATCAATTAAACCAGTAGCCAGCCAACAGAATGAGGGAAAGAGGGACAAGGGAGAAAGAGAGAAAATTCCCCCCCAAAAAACCCAAAACATATAACCATATAAAACTGGATGCCCTTAATTTTCCCAAGTAGCTGCACTCTGAACTGTAAGTCTACAGGAGGTTTGTTCATAACCTCTCAGTCTATTATCACCACGGTTGGAATTCATAATTTCTTTCAACCTGCCAGTACAGGACTCTGGCCAGAAAATTATCCATAATTTCAGAACATTCTGTCAGTTTCATGATCCTGTCAACAGCGTCAGACCAGTAATGTCTCCAGTACAATGTCACCATCTCACCTGTATCCCGAAACACTGACACACTAGACTCTATGCAGTGACAAAAACCTCATTACTACAAAAATATAACCTCTAACGAAAAGGTTTTGCATACAAATATTTGTTTTCCCAAATATGCTTATGTACAGGGAATCAGAGTTGCTTTAACACAACCATGTAGGAAAAACAAACAAAATACATTGACTTTGCATGTACTGTATGATCTTTTACATTCACTCCATATGCTTTATATGAACATATGTTTTAGAAGATATCCTGAGGTGATCCTCAGTCATCATATAGTCAGTGTTACCTGTCAATACACTCAACTTAGAAAGAAGTAGGTCCTGCAGTGTGTGCTCTCCAATTGTGGTTTCTCTGGATTTGGCTTCCAAATAATTTTCTGGCAATTTGTACTTGGTCTTTGCTTTGCATTTTAATGCTTCACAGCACAGAGTGCCATATCTTTACACACCTACTTGACAGCTATGCCTTCGGTTTCTCTTTCAAAGGCCCCTCTCTCTACTCTTTTATCTTGTCAAATCTCCCCTCTCATTCTCTGCCTCAATAGCTTCTCTCTTATTCCCTTTCCCTCTTGGAACTCACAACTCTTCTCCTCACTCTCTCCCTTTCTCTCCTTTTTTTCTATTTCTCTATTTTTTTTTTCTCTCCTTCTTTTAATTCCCTCACCTTCCCCCTCTGGTCATACTTGCAACACTGAAAGCGTGGCTAAAGACCTGTCATTATGAGTTACCATGAGTCTCATCTGGACACCTTTAGTAATGGCTCTATAGCTTTTCTTTACTTACTGAGAACAATGTCTATGTGTGTGTCTGTTCTTCACCAAGAGCCTCTTCAAATCCCTGGGCCTTGCCGCTGGTACTGGGGCCCTGTAAACACTACTGGCATGAATAGGCATTGCAGCCTAATGTGTGTGTGTCTGTGTGTGCTGTTGTCTTACTCTGTGGAGGTCTTGGCCAGGGTGTCACAGGAGCTGTAGCTGACCCCAGAGAAGGCCTCCTTGCAGGGCAAGGTCCTCATTCCGTCCATCCAGTCACCCATCGTCCCCATGGAGGGAACCTCCGAACTGCTCCTGTCCAGCAACAAGTTGGCCGGCCTGAGAGGAAGGAGTAACAATACTGAATGGTCATGGGAGAAACAAATGTTTGGTATGTGATGACAAATGACCTGCAGTGTTTTCATATATTAAATTCATAGCATAGCTTCAGAAACATAGGGGCATACTGGAAGCACCACCCAGATCATCACCAGCTGACAATTTAATATACTTTCTGCTACAGCTGCCCAAGGGGAAATATGTGAATCGAGAATATGTACAGAGTTGATATTTCATGTCTTGGCTCAGCCCATGTCCCCTCCAGCAGACACCATGACAGCAAAGAAGAGAATAGGGAGTGATTAAACTGTATTTGCCCCAGGAGGACTTAGCTTACAGGTGGACACTATGGAGACTGGACTCATGACATGCTATGAGAACAGCAGTGTTCTGTAAGCAGCAGCAGACGCAGCAGTGTTGCATTATTACTTACAATAAGCAGTGTAGCAAACTCATTGGCATTCCTTCGTGTGTTGCAGAGTCATCAGCATGTCATGTGTGAGGGCAGTAGTCCAAAATGGCGAGCAGGCTTTGCATTTTTAGAGACAGATGGGCAACTTGGCATTGCCACACCAGTCGTCCCTCAGCCTTCCAGAGTAAACAACTGATGCTGTTAATTGCACTTTTCCTGCCACTATCTACTGCTATTAACTAGCCAGCAGAAGTCAGTCAGTGCTTCTTTCCATAATGTGTGAACATGTTTTTTCATGATCTATTTGTTGTCAATTGTACACTGATTACACAAGATGCTAATGGTAAATATGCTAAGCTCTTTACTGATATTTTGTACTTCCTGCTTGAACCAGTTAATAATGTCCCAGATTTTATGGTTTAATAATGACTAACACTAATACATCACATGCACAGTCCTACAACTGGATATTGTTACTTACATAGCTACTATGTACATATGATATGTACATAGTAGCTATGTAATGGGTCTTATAATATTTATAAAATGTTTTCCAATGATATGTGATTGCTTTTTGTGTTTATTTTTTAGAAATGTTAATATGAAAACTAAGAATCCTGCACTGATGCACAGCCAGCACATGGATCTGAGGAGCCATATGCTGGCACACGCGCACACACACACACACACACACACACACACACACACACACACACACACACACACACACACACACACACACACACACACACACACACACACACACACACACACACACACACACGCATACGTACACACAAATACAGAGATTGCAATGATGTTCCTGTTGCATATAGTAAATGTGCAAAATACCTTTGGGCTTTGAATCGGGATCAAACCGTCACTTAAAATATTTCCATACTATATTTAATATATTCAGGAACAACATCACGAACACAAGCAGCATTAGTTTCTGTCTAATTTCATTATCGTTTCCTGCAGTATTTGTACCATGTGGAAAAACGCAACATTAGATTTGATTAGACTTGATGGTTTCAATTGGATCAAATCAAATTAAACGCACTGCGTTGGGCTTTAAACTGCTCAGTCAACAGTAGAGGGTGAAGGAAAGGCTACAAGAGCTGTTCTGGCTGGCTCTGATTGATGTTTGCCAAAGGGGGGTTGAGGAAGGACGACAAAGAGAGAGACTTACAGAGAGCAAGAGAGGAATATTGGAGCTGGAGAGTGAAGGGAAAGCTGAAGATGGTGGAAATAAATTCATGTTCTTTATCAGTGTCTAATCACAGGTGTCCCCACTGATGCTCATTTATACAAATGTGGTTCACTGAGCTGTTGTGAAACCTGATCAATTGAAGGGTGGGAACAGGAAACCAGGTCAAACCACATGAGGTCAAACTGAGACACATAACCCCCTGATCAATCAAACAGTTGAGCATTTTGTGTGTTAACTGCTGAATCTGTGAGAGCTTTTAAAAACCGGTTTGCAAAGGCACTTGTTCTACTCATAAGAGCATGCTGCACCATTCTTGCAGATTAGACAAAAGGCACCTGTGCCAAGACATGCACACAAAGGAACACAACAAGGCAGGAAAGGACAGGATAGAAAAAAAAAAGAGTTGTTCTCCCTGCGGGAATACTATTTATAGCATTGTAAATACACCCATTATAATACCAGGAAGTCCACCTCCGCCTGACTGACTTGGATTGGCATGGAGATTTGGAGCCAATCTGAATGTTCCTGTGTGAGAATTTGGGAAATATTCCTCAGGGACAAGACAGCTACAAGGAAGAAGTGACACTACCATAAGGCAGAGAAAATACTTTGTAACATTAAAAGAATGTTTCAAAGGGGTTATGGACTTGAAAGAAATATATTCAAAATCAAACATTTAAATAAGTTATATTAGCACTTCAATAACCTTCTCCCTTCCTTCCTTAATAAAGACTTTTGCTTTAAAGTGCTGAAGAATGCAGAGTTTCAGATTTATCCTTAATTCTTAATTTTATTTGTCTTCTTTTTGCCATCATCTTATTTTCAAAACATTCAAGCATGCTTAAATTTGTTTAGTTTAAAAAAAAAAAAATTGATGTCGTTATTGTGGAGATTAGTAAATTAGAAATTCTTCATTCAATTAAACTAGTATCACTGTTTTTTCCTCCTTTGTTCTTATGGTGAGAGATAACAGGTACCTTCATGTTGGGCACACTTGAAGTATTCTCTGTAGCCTTCATCTTGTTTGATTTAAATAGGCAAAACACCATCAAAAGAATGTTATAATAGAAAATCATCAAGCTGCCATTAAGCAACAATGTCAAAAACACCACACCAAGCCAACAAAGTGGTATACTGAGAGAAGAAAAGTGAGGTGACATCTCAAACAGAAACGGAAGAAAAGAGGAAAAAGGGAGGAGAAAAAAGGATGTACTTGACGTGGTGGAGTGGGTGTTGTTACAATGATTGAGTCTTTTCCTGCCAGATCAGAGGCCTGTCAAAATGCTGAAGGCCCCCCAGGACCCCCTGGAAAGACTGGTTTGTTGGAATTGAGGGCTAGACGGAGGGGGTGGTTTTCATGAGAGGAAAAGAAGGAAGTGTGTGAATCTCCCTGCGAGGACAGCAGAAGCCGTTTTTCAAAAGCTTTGAAACATTTGTTCCTATTAAAAAAAGGAGGACAAGGAGGAATTGTAATTGTTATAGCTGACTTTTTGCCCGTTTCTGCTAAACTGGTTGGAAAAAAAATTCAGATATATCCCAAATACCTTCATCTTTTAGTTTGTCAGGATGAGAATTCTCAGCTGTTTGCAGCATTATTGATCTTCGTCTCTCCTCTCCTGTATCCCTGTTCTTCCTTTTCTTCTCTGATCTCCTCTTCCTCTTTCTTCTGCTTTCTTTTCCCCTCTGCTGTCTCCACTGAGAGGTAAACTGCAAATGACCTTGTTTCGCCTCCCTTATCATTCTCTTTGTTTCCTTTGTTGTTACATTTTCAGCAACATCTCATGGCAACTCAAGAGACCCGATGATTGGAGAAGAAACAGAGAGTCGTGATGAAGGGGAAAATATAGAAAAAGCATCTGTCTCGCAGTTGATGGGGGGGGGGGGGTTAAAACCTCATGTGGACATAACACCATATAACAATGCAGAAAACACCCGCGTGAACAGAGGGAAATATAAATACAGAGAATAAAATCTACTCCCTTCCTTGTTCTCATTCCCCCTCCCCTCTTTTGCTCTAACTTGCATTCTTTTGACCTCCAAATAACCAGCGCTGTGTAGTCTCTTGTTTTTAGAGCTCACGAGGGAAAAGAGGAGAGGTGGACTAGGGGAAGAGCTCGAACAGATAAAGTACATGAGGCCAGGAAAGTGTGGGAAAAAATTACCTCTCACTGTGTTACCGGGACCATTCCCAGGGTGCATCTGGAGAGGTTAGACCAATACACAGGGACAGTATGGGTCCTTTCAGTTTTTTGTTTCTGCTGCCTCTGTTGGATGCGATCGCTATGATGTAATTTTAATCAGTACAACTCTTTTATTTCAGCTTGCATGCATTATTCTTGCTGTGAATTCTTAATTTATATTTCTAGCCAGAGTTTCAGTGTTAAGTCTTAGAGTTAAAAAAAAAAAAAAACAGCCTTTAATATATAATATAAATACAAAAGATACTGGTATTTGGATAACTATATTGAAACGTATTGGGCTTCAGTGCACTGCGTTTGAAATACCCTCTTGTCTTCTGTTCAGTTTACATCTAGTTTTTGAGACTTCCCCTCTTACTCAGCTTAGAGGCTTTTGATTTCCTCAACTGATGGCGTTGCCCTCTTATCTGCCTCTCTATGTTTGCGTGCCCTTTTAGTACCCTTAACTAGTTTCCTTTTACCATTAGAATACTTATTTGTCCATTTCCTTCTTCTTGCTGTACCAACAGTCCAAATCCCTGTAACTTTCTACCAGTGGTTTAGCAACTGTTTCAACTCCAAACCCATTTCCAACCTGCCCTAACTCTCGAAAATTAACCAGAGATACATATTCTCCTCGAATTTGCTTGAACATAACGCATAGATTGGAGTTGTATTATAGGTTTGATTTGTGGTGCAGTTTCACAGAGGCTTGATATTATTCCTCTTGCCTTTTTTGGCTCGGGAAGGGGAGGGGGGGTTATAATGTTAAAGCCAAACCGACAACATCTGTAGCAGTGGATTCCTGACCACTCTATTTTTTTTGAGGACTCTTGCACCTTGGTTGCAGCCATTGCCCTGCTTTGCTGAATACGCAGAAATACCATATTCATTTAGAAAATAGGATAACCTTCATTCTCATGTTTTATACACCATCAAATCAGATACACAGTGGCCTCTAACCCTCACTGGATCCTTGTTAACCAATAATTAGTTTCTGACAGCCAACCATGGCCCTCTGACCCCAGTCTCTCTCCATCCACATGCAAGGACCGTAAACTCTGACCAGGTCCCACCCCTGAAGTCTCCAGATGCTCTGCTCTGGTCCCAGGCTTTGGTCTTGGCTTTGTGGAGGAGGGGGAACTGCATTAGCCAGCCTGGACAGCCATGAGACAAACGAGGTGTGTGGAGCTGAGTGCAGCTGCTCCCGCTGTGCAACTGCCGCCGCCGCCACCACACACACACACACACACACACACACACACACACACACACACACACACACACACACACACACACACACACACACACACACACACACACACACACACACACACACACACACACACACACACACACACATGCAGTTCTCATAAATCACCACACCAGCCTCTGTCGGCTTGCCTGTGCTCACCCAGTGTTAAAAGCCAATCAGGAAAATTACATGCAAACTCCAAGGGACCTATTTTCACTTTCTTGAGAAATCATTAGTCAGTGTTATGAGCTTTGACGTCTCCATAATACCAGGGCTGTCTGCTGCAGACTCAACGCCTGTATCCCTCCCTACCCACAACTGACAACTGTACATGGGCTGCCCTGCTTCCCCCCAACCCCCTGGGAGAGAACGTTGGCCCCAACAAAGGAGAGAAGCATAGGGGAGGGTAAAAGTAAAAAAAAAAAAAAAAAGGAGAAAGTAACACAAGAACAAGACAAAGAAAATGTAGAAAGGAAGATAATATATAATATTAGACTCAACAAAGCAGGGAAAGATGAAAAATACAAGCTGAAGTTTTTGAGCAAGTATAATGGAGGTTATTATAAGTAGAGCCAATTTTCAGGTAACACAGGAAGTAGGAGGTAATGCACTCAAACAATCATATATCTTATAAAATCTACTTTTTCCCCAACGTCCACTACATTAATTATGTTAAAGTGTGCTTCATTAATTCCTCAATGCCTTGTGGTCACAGAGAAAAAAAACTTGCTATGACATGAAACAACCCAGCCTGCTGGACATGGAAAGTATATTGGGAACTACCCGTTTTGGATCAACAGATGTTAATCAGATAGAAATTAACCAAAGGATAATTTAAAAAAAAGCAACTCAGAAAACAATATTTTCCTTTCAGATGCATTGTTCTCTCTTCATTGGATGTGGAAGTCACTCACACTCACTCAAGAGACGATTAGTTGTTCCACACAGTTCAGACTAGCAGATTCAGATGTGTTTTAGGTATGAACAGAATAGAGATTGTACAAGCTTCTGATACCTGGATGTGGTGTTGGCCGTGATTTTGAGGCTGCCAGGGTTGCGGATGAGTTTATCCAGGATGCTGACTATCTGTTCAAACTTGGGCCGATTGTTCCTCTCTTTCTGCCAGCAGTCCAACATCAGCTGGTAAAGGGTGGCGGGGCAGTCCATGGGTGGGGGCAGGCGGTAACCCTCATCTACAGCTTTTATTACCTTAACATAAGGAAAGACAAGATGTGAAAAGTGACAGATGATGTATGAAAAGAATCAAAACATGCTCCAGTTTTTTATGTTTTTTAAAACCTCAGAGTTTTACATTTGCGCAAGAATTTCCAGGGGGGGGAAATATGATGGCACGTGATAACACATTAAACTTGGACAATACATGATTGTTTTCAATATTTCTTGAGCTTGGTGTTTCATTGTATTGTAAAGTGATTTAGATATAAATACTGTGTATTTCATTTAAAAAAAATTGCACTTCAATGAACTTGATAAACTGATGTTGACAAATTTAATTAAAGTGAAATTTAGCAAAAACTGTTTTAATAATTTTTTTAAAAGTTGTTTCTGTTTTCTTATTTGAGTCCAAAGAGTGATTCTGCACCTGTTGGACTACCTTTTTTTCTGTTCCCCTCCTGAACATGAAGTAAACATCTCCTCTAAATCAGTGGGAGTTGGTGATGCCTTCACTTACTTCCTACCGGCGGAACTTCTCAAATGCGCAAAGCTTGCAGCATAAAAGTCATGACCGTGCGACACTTACACCCCAACTGAAGGAAATTAAATTGGCAAATAAGCAGTACTTACATCCTGATTGGACATCTCCCAGTACGGCCGTTCCCCATACGACATCACTTCCCAGAGCACAATGCCATAACTCCAAGCATCACTGGCTGATGTAAACTTCCTGTAGGCAATCGCCTCTGGAGCTGTCCACCGGATGGGGATTTTACCTCCCTACGACACAGATAGAAAAGAGTAATCATTCAAGTTAATCTGTCTTTCAGTTGTTCAGTCAGTCTGTCATCCAATAAATCAGTAATTCTTGAGCATCTTACTACTTAAAATGATCAATTACCATTGGCTGAATAAAATGTTGTGGATGAACCCATTGATATTAGACAAGCTTTATGACAAAATCTCACAAAATAAAGCTTTTGAAAATTGATTTCAACATTTCTACTGCAGGGTGTATAGACAATAGCATGTGTAGTATGTCAAAAATATATCAAATAAAAGAAATCTGAACCTGAGGCACAGGTTTATGCCCTGTGCAAATCATTTTTGTTTCTTCCAAAACCCTTAAATCCCAAATGGGCTCTGGGTTCAGGACTTAAGCATAGGAATCTCCACTTCAGAAGAAATGTTTAATATTATTATTATTATTATTATTATTATTATTATTATTATTACTATGTTTCTTTCAATTGATTGGCTTTGATTTATTTGTTTTCCCGGACTGGCAAATGTACACATTCTGATAATGAATGATGCATGGAATATTTAAAAATCAAAACAAAACTGAGGTGTTATATACAACTATAAAAAAGTGTATCAGCAAACAGTAAGAAACTTAAAGAGAAACGCCTTAATCAAATCATAATCCAAAGTTTCCTGCACAACCTCTCACTGCAGTGTGTAGCTGCATTTGTCATTTGAGCTGAAAAGCAGGATGAATGAAAAAAAATGGAGCTGAGGAAAGGAGGCTGAAGGTAGCCAAAGATAACAGACACACTGGCCAAGTCACTCAGCTCTGGCCTGGTGCTGTGCAGTCACACACACAGCCCTCTTAAAAATCACATTCTCACACTGCCTGATGCCAAAGGGAACACAGGGGAATGTATGTAACAGTAAAACACACCAACAAACAAATAGTTACACAAATGACAAGAGGTGTACGTGGAAACACAACATAAACACAAACGTAAGAACACACTTCTCTTACACTCAAAATATACCCATCTGTTCTACTAAGACATCAAACAAGAGACACATACACACGTTAACACACACAAATGAAACTTTAGGTTTTTCCGAAAAAGTACAGACTCAGAAAGCTAAAAAACAGAAAGATCCGAGGAGAGCTGAATGTGGATCTAAGCACGTGTGAAGCATCGTCAGTTACTGTAACATGGCAGAGTTTATTATTCTGTCTTATTATTTTAGATTATGTATTTCTGGGAGAAAGGCAAACGGCAAACTGGTTGTTTATTTGAAAAGCAATTCTCAGCCAGCAAATTATACTCTGTTTAAAGGGGCTGCACGCATGGTTTAGACCACAGAATCCCATGTTGAAAATGACCACACACACACACATACACTATACGCACACGCACACGCACACACACACACACACACACACACACACACACACACACACACACACACACACACACACACACACACACACACACACACACACACACACACACACACTGCAAGAAGTACAGATGAGTGCTTGTAGAATGGAATGCCTGCTGGTTGTGTTTCAATGTAGAAGTACATTTTGTTAAAAAACAACAACAACGCGAATAGTGTGCATTTTCCCTACTGGGGTACTACCTCTGAGGTTATTACTTTTAAGAGTTTTTTTTAACTTATTAAGTTTATCTAATTTATATCCTCAGCAATAAAACACTACGTAAGCTGTATTTAAATGAGGGGTTTGCGTGTGTTAAAGTGATTCCAGCAATGGAAAACACAGCGACCGCAAACGCAAAAGGAAATCTGATCCCATTGAAATTAAGAAATATAAAAATAACAAGAACAAAATGCTTAATAAAAAAAAAGGCTTAATAATAAAACATCAGCAATAAAACAGGAGGGACGGTAAGATGCTTCTAACAAACACCAATCAGCAGGTCCAGCAATTTCTGTGACGAGCAGGTGACGTCGATCAGCTTGGAAATGTTTTTGCGGGTGATGTGAAGTTTTATACACGCAGACCTTTAGTAAATCAGGCCCTGAGAGTTTTGCCAAAGTCCAGGAAACTCTTAAAAAGTGGAGAAAGTTAAGATCAAGATGCAACAAAAATGACTAAAACCATCTAAATGGCACATAGCATTTATCAATTATAACAGACCTCTTAAAGGGCCTTTCAAAGTACCCAAAGCTTTGCCTTATGTTGTTTTTGCTTATGATAGCAAATTCTGTGGCGTCCCTTAATGTACTTTTGGGATAAAAACCAAAGTATTGGTATGGATGCTGACATGGTGGGTAGGTCAACAAAACCTCTGACCACCACACACACACACACACACACACACACACACACACACACACACACACACACACACACACACACACACACACACACACACACACACACACACACATACATTCTTATCGATGCAATGCATCCCTTCAGGGCAGATGGTGCTGGAGTGCTCCTCCCCATGACCTTCCAGTTGGTGTTTGTGGATTTATGCTTGCCTTATCAGAACTCTGTTTATATTTAAGTGTTCTCCCCTGACTCGGTGAGTGGAAAAGGATTATGCATTCATGCATGTATGTATGTATGTATGTGTTTGTGTGTGTTTATGAGGGAGCAGAATGGATAAAGATGTAAGTTTGTTGTTTATTTGTGTCCACATTATATAGGCAGTATGCATAAGACCAAATAAAACTATAGCATCAATGCTTGGTTTTCTGAAGAGAAAAAATGAATTGAAAATGCAGGATGCCAGATTCAGGAAGTTTTCATAGCATTGCGAGTCCAGCATGTTTTTTAATGTTGCCATTTATGCCCTTAATTTCTGTTTGCGTTCCAGCTCACCCTGGTGGTGTAAGCCGCCTCCGGGTCGTCCTCCAGCACTCGGGACAGGCCAAAATCTGACACTTTACACACCAGATTGCTGTTGACCAGGATGTTTCGAGCTGCCAGGTCTCTGTGAACGTAGCCCATGTCTGACAGATACTTCATGCCAGAGGCGATGCCACGCAGCATGCCAACCAGCTGGATTCCTGTAAACTGGGCATCATGCTTCTGAAAGAAAGACAGACGCAAAGACAGTCGGGACGAAAGCAAGAAAGGCTGTTAATGCCACACTTTTAACATACATCATATAGAACACAGTGGGAGCCTGATCCTTTTGGGTGTTTGAATATAATGAAACCTTTCTGTATTACTATCCACACCATTTTCATTAACCTTTAAAAAACACCTTTGACATTCTGTACCTCGGCTCAACTGTGAAATCCCAAAGCGAGACACATGTAATGGTTGGAAATTAGGGTCACACCGGAAAACACCAGAACATTTCTCTCTTTTAATATATCACTGCACTTATTGTCATCCACCTCTCATATGCTGCTTATGATGCTATTCTATTACCATATTCATTACATGATTAAAAAAAAAAATGTGACGGCAAATGGATTAACATATGAAAGCTCTTCATCTTGAATTGACTGACCTAATTTTTGTTTTACTTTGGTCGGATCCTTCACAGTTGACCATGAATATGTCTCATACTACGATTTTCAGTTCAGAGTCTAATCAGGATTTTTCAAGGTTAGCGTATTTCCCTACTGACAAGTATATAAGTATATTTTTAAGGTAAACACTAGATATTTAGATGCTTAAATGAATACACATAACACAAAACACACCGTTCAGTTCAAAGGTAGAAAATCTTGACACACTGGCATTTAAAAAAGCCTAAAGGTGTTGATCATCAAAAAGCCTTACCAGGTAAAAAAAACAAAACTTGATATATCGCGTTTCCATGGCACCAAATCAAATTGTTGATAGTTCTGTTCATAATGCGAACCTTGAAAATCTCATTTGGATAATCCAAAGCATTTTTATAGAAAAATGTTTGCAAAGTGGAGAGATGCCGCATGCTATCAGTGGATGAGATAAACACAGAGCCCATTTTTTCTGTTTGCACTGGCACGCTGGAGTGTTTGTACTGATTTAGACTGGCAAGTGTTTACGAGTACACCTATATGTTCTGTGATCTGCTGCTAATATCTGAATAGGAGTGATGCATAAACAGAGGAAGCATGATGGGAGCAAGAGCCAGAGATGACAAAATACCAGCAGAAAGCTGACAATGTTACGCAAAACAAGACCAAGTGTATCTATCTGTTTATTTGTGCTATGTTTTGTACCAGGCTCCTTTTACCGTGTGAGTGAGCACATTTCGTCTCTATAAAGGCTGTTTGCCTTTAAATCCAATGCCCTTCTTATGAACTGGCATACTCTGTTATTTGCGAGATGAGTGTAAGATGAGTGTGTTTTTCTTTGAAAAACCAACCATGCCCACCTCCCCTCCCATTTCATCTGGAGCAATTAGTGGCCAGACCACCTGGTTTAGTCACTTCAAAGCTTTGCAGAATTAGAACACAGACATAAGCTGCAATGCATAAGTAATGCATTTGCATGCATGTGTGTGTATTTGTTCATATGAAAACATCTTTCTATGAAGAAGTGCAGGCCTTGGGGAACACGTAAGGAAACAGCAGCTAACCACTCCTGGATGTGTTCGGATATGGTGCAGACACATGTGGAAAAAGTCTAAAACGGGCATCAGTACCGGTGCTTTCGTGCCAGTGTTGTGGCTTGGCTGTTTAGCTTTGGTTAATTTTAGTGAGGCAGGACAATTCCTCTTTAAGAGACAGAGCAATGGCAAGAAATTCCCATCCTGGCTGGAAGAGCAGTGGGGCTACAATTAAAAAAGCTTCATCATTTGATAAGCTGCTTGGAGAGAAGAGCTGAAAATGATCAGGACTGCGGAAATCAGCCAAGAGTACAGTATTTATCGGGAACTGTGAAGTGGTGTTCAAACTTTCTTTAAACAAATGACCCCATTTGCCAATGGTCCTAAATGGCTTCTTACATTATAGTAAGTGATAACACTAGTACAAGCAGCAATCATTCAAAAAAGCATATCTTTTTATAACCAGACACATCTTTTCAATCTTTGTAAGTGGTGACACAAATTTCTAGAAAATCGCATTTTACACAATTGAACCTTTAAATTAAAAAAAAAAAAAAAAAAAAAAAAAAAATCCCTGAATAAGATATTTCTTTGCTGTAACATACTTACATTATTCCTTTTTAATTTAGGTTATGGCTGTTATTTGATAGCATCCAGAAAAAACGATTTCATCTATGCTCAAATAAATTCTGAGGGCAGAAAACAGCATTTAAATCTGGATTCATCAGTAGAGCTATTTTATTCCCACTCAGATAATAAAATAAAGTAATACACTTTTAGAAAAAAACAAGATTGATGAACATCTTGGTTTTAGCACCTGTTGAGGGTTTAACAAATGCAAGCCCTTGACGACAGATGTTCCCCGATCTGTGTTTCTCAAGCCTCAGTTATTCATAAAGTATGTGCTCCCCAAACTGTATTTGGTTTGTATCTCTGTGGTACATTATAACTCATTCTAGACTCCAAGTGTATTTGTCTTATTACTTACTCTTAAGAAGCTGTCAAGCGATCCATTCTCCATGTATTCTGTGACAATCATGACGGGTTTACCTGCAACGGAGAGATTTCGATACATGATCAGTTACAGTATATTACTAACTTCATTAGTGCACTGACGTCTGTTTGCTGCACAACAGAAACAAAAAAACGTAAATATCATACTGACTGGAACTGGTGAAGTCACTGGGAGGGTTCTAACTTGACTTAAAGCAGACATACACGGGCCCTGATAGGGACCAGGTTGAACTTACACACCACCCCCCCTCTCCCTCCCACACACACACACACACTCAGCAGAATGAAATGATCCAAGTCATAGTTTTAGGGTCCCAGCAGGTCAGCTGTCAAAGTGTGACATCTTTATTTCTGTGGAAGACCTGGCTATAAATCCGCGCTGCCTGCTATCATCTGTACCTGATCAGCCAACAGCCGACACGAGGTTTATTACAGAGGAAGAAAGGAAAAAAAAAACCTCTTTAAGAAACCTTTAAATCACTCTTTGTTAAATGAACAGCGTCAGAGTCAAGACTTGTTTGTGTCCCAGATGGCTTTGTTCTCTCCGCGTCACTCTTGACTTACCACCAGCCGTATGCTTCTTCTTCTTCGTCTTCTCCATTTTTATTCTGATTAATGTGCTCTTCTCCCTCCTCCCCCTGTTCATTCCTGACCTACCTTCTCTCTATCATCCCTGCCTCTCTTTCCTCATCGCCCCGCCCCTCCTGCTCCTCTCTATCCCCTCTTGCATGTATTAATGTGAACCCTCACCACATCTGGTAAGACAAGGACTCTTTCTTTCTTTTTTTTTTTCTCCAGAAATGACGTGGGCTGAGCGGAGAGGGTGACGGAGTTAGTTGTTAAAGGAAACAAATCTATTACCCTCACTGGTATAAAAAACAACTTTCCATTAACAATGATGGAAGTAACTTAAATCAAAGCAGATCTGAAAACCAAAAAGATCTGGAGTGAGTTTCTACTTGAAATGTCAAAGTCGATTTATTTTTAACCACCTTAAAGTAAATGAGTCCAGAGCAAAGGCATATTTGAATTAGGTCAGAGAAACTATGACTTCCACAAAACAAGGTTTGCTTTTAATTCTTCCCCAGAAAACACTTCCTATCCAAACATTTTCTCCACCATGAAAAAAGCTATTTAATTCTCTGAACAGCATGAATTGTTTCAGAAACTTGCAACACTTTCACTTACAGCAAAAAAAAAATCTCTCATCATGTAAGCGCAGTCACAGATCCAGTTAAACACCCTCCACCCACACCCAGTCCCTAAAAGGCCGTGATGGATTGTTCCGTTTACCAGCGAACGGCTTTTATGGTCGCGGACGGGAACACACACACCCGGTCCTCCCTCCTGTCCTCCGCCCTCTTCCCTTCCCTCTTTCTCTCTATTCTCAACATTGGCAGCAAAAGATAAAGGGCCTCCAGCCCTTTGTTCTGTGAACCCAAGTGTGAGTGTATGTGTGCAAGTGTGGATGTGTGTGTGTATGGGCTTGAGAGAGAGTAGTGCATGCATGTGTGTGTGTGTGTGTGTGTGTGTGTGTGTGTGTGTGTGTGTGTGTGTGTGTGTGTGTGTGTGTGTGTGTGTGTGTGTGTGTGTGTGTGTGTGTGTGTGTGTGTGTGTGTGTGTGTGTGCGCGCGCTCCTGAAAATATGCAGCCTGTGGACCAGCCAAAAGCAGCAGCAAGGTAAATGGGGTGTGAAAGTCTCAGGATTATTAAGAATTAACAGGAGCACCTTAATAAATCACCCTGCAGCGGTGTGTGTGTGTGTGTGTGTGTGTGTGTGTGTGTGTGTGTGTGTGTGTGTGTGTGTGTGTGTGTGTGTGTGTGTGTGTGTGTGTGTGTGTGTGTGTGTGTGTGTGTGTGTGGTATGTGTCTTTGTGAGGGAGCATATCAAATGGATCTCCTGAAATTATGCCCTGCACTCACGCTGCTCCAGCTCATGCACATGTGTTCAGGGCATCCCTCCAAATGTCATGTACACACGCACATGCATGCACAGCACTGAATAGTGGGCTTCCCCTATTAGTCTCGAAGCAGTAAATGAAACCTCAGTCCAGTGTTATTACAGCATTTCTCACCGGCTGGACGTTAATAGGAAGAGTGGTTTAAGATGTATTAGGCAAACAGTCTCAGTGATGAGGGATATCACACACACACACACACACACACACACACACACACACACACACACACACACACACACACACACACACACACACACACACACACACACACACACACACACACACAACACAACACAACACAACACAACAACACAACACACACACACACACACACACACACACACACACACACACACACACACACACACACACACACACGCACACAGACTCCTTCCCTTTCAAGATCTATTGTGTTTGAACCTCAATGAAAGGGATCCAGGACCACAGCTAAATATGTGAGTGAATGTGCTTCCCTTACACAAGTTTTTGTAGAAAGTTTTACTTATGTTCTTCACAAAACATGTATTTCCATATTTTTGGTGAATATAAATGTATATTCTGCAGGAGGAGGCAAAACAGATTTATGCAACCTGATTTAAAAAGCTATACTTTGAACTCAATTATGTTGTTTACCGTCTTTTGCAATTATTTGACTCAATTCACTTCCTGTTTTTATGAAGAAAAAAAAATCCTTAAATAAAAGTGTCACCTTTGCTTCTTACGAGGCAGATTACGTTACGCTTAAGTAGCGTTGAGTTTGAGTATCTCGCTTTTATGTCTGAGCATGTAAATGTCATATTCCGATTTAGTAAATCTATATAAGTCGTATCCTGGTTTTGAGAAAGCTGATTATGCTAGCTGGAGTGCTCCAAAAGAAACCAGGATTCTGTTGCATGCATCAATTATTTAAAGCTTCTACCAGCGCAGGCACATCTTTGACCAGGTGATGTAACAGAAACACAAACAATGGCAGCAACAAGAGCCTCTTACTTCTGTAGCGACACTGAGTTTTGTCTTTCGTTGATGAAAAAATTAAACGTACTTGTCAGTTTAGATGGGAGAAAGCACTGACATAGTGACTTATTCAGGTCTGTAGTATACAGGCAAAGTGACAGCCTGAGACATGTTCAATACTTCTTGCTTCTTGCTTTTCTCACTGCTGGCTATAAAATGGATTAGCAATATATCTGCGACGCGATGTTGACATTTAATAGTGCTAAGCCCACTGTAAGCCAAAGTGGTCTCACTTTCAAGCCACAGTTTAATCAGACTAATGATTTCAACATCACCAGTCTGTGTTGTAAACAGAGGTGCCTGCATATATACCACACCAGTAATCAGGAACCAGGTAACTAGTATTTGGCATGAAAATAGGGATATGAAAAAAACCCTGATTTATTTGTATTCCATGTAAACAACTTGTCCCAAATATGATCAAAACCAGGATGAGCCAACCAGGACACTCAAGTCCATGTAAACACACTCATTATTTATGTCAGTAACAACTCATAACAATAAATTGCTAATTGAAAGCCTGAAATAAGTATTATCAATTTGTACTATGTTCGTTCATTTCTTTCTACCCTTTTTTCTTTCAACATGTCTGATGGTATACAACAACTATGACTGCAAACAAGGCCCCATCATTAATTGATACAATATGGCTTGGATGTCCTGTCTGTTACACATTAAGTTGATTCCTTATTTGGTAATACTGCTTTTGATTAAAATAAGTCATGCTGGTAAGTCTCTGAATTCAAAAGGCATAAATTAAAGGGAGCAATTAAGGAAGTGAGTTAATGTAAGAAAAGGGGAGATGAAGAAAAGAAGAACAAATGAGAAAATAAAGGGACCAAAAATTCAAGGACAATAAAGTGAGGGGAAGTTCTTCAGGTATTTTATTCTACTCCTTAGAATAACCATACTGGCAGAACTACTTAAGCCGAGTGCCGCAGGGAGAGACAGAGGCCAGGCCCGTTTCTCAGCGACAAAGTTCAGACTCATTATTTCCCTTTTTCTGCAGTCATTCCCAGTTAAACAGGCCTTCTGTGTGCTAATGATAGTCTTATAAAGAGGCCCAGAGGGGAGCAAGTCAGAGATATGGATTTATGGATTTATGCCCGCTTTGGACACAGGCTTTGATCAGAGCACATTGATCTGCAGAGATTTACACCACAGCAACTCAATAAAACTCCTTCGCTCTTTCACAGAAGTGTCCGCCACTTTAGAGCCATTTGTCAAAGACAATTGCAAATCCGGAATCGGTAAAAAGACTCTCCGGAGAGGTCGGATCTGGGAGGGAATGTGAATGGAAATGTTCTCTTCAGTAAAACGTCTCCCAAAATTAAGATTTCATTCTACTTCATCTCATAGCAATTAACAGAATACAACCTGATCAACAAAATAACAACTATTAAGAAAAATTCAGAAAAACTGGATAAAGGAGATGGCCAAACGTTTGGTGCAGGAGTAACTGATGAGAGTCATGTGTGCACTTACTGCGAGTTACCACCCCCTCCAGCCTGATGATGTTGGGGTGGTCAAATTGTCCCATGATTGACGCCTCAGCAAGGAAGTCCCGCCTCTGCTTGTCCGTGTATCCACCTTTCAGAGTCTTGATGGCCACACAGATCTCCTTCTTGCTGGGCAGCTTCAGGCGACCACTGCACACTTCTCCAAATTCACCTGGACATTTAAAAAATGGACAGATGCAACAAAAGAGATCAGATCTCTGACTGCTTACAAATATCAGACACATAGGCATCACACATCCAGGTTTTTTTTTTTTTTTTTTTTTTACACAATCAGAGACAATGACAGTGACAAAACATTTTTGTATTTGCAACATGAATTAGATCCTCAAAGTTTTGGTTCTCCAATTTACAAAGCCTATTGTTGATCTGATGTTAGAGACAAAACCTGAAAGGGCCATGGCCAACATATCTTATTAACAAAATTATCTACTGTTCATTATTGCATTTATTAGGAATATGGAACAACACAATGTTTGGGGTAACAGCAGGTTAGCTCACCAAAACTGTTACTTGTTTGAGTGAGGACAGTTCACATTATTTACTTATACTTCAGCTCATGTTTTACAAGCTCAGAATATAGCAGAACTACTAACAAACCAGGCAATGCAAGCCAAACCTTTCCAAAAACCTTGAGTTCCACACAGTTGATGTCAAAGGCCTGTCTTTGAGTCCAAGCAGAAGTAAAAACAGACTTTAGATTAGCTGCTGGACCTAACCGTGCATGGATCTACTTCAGAAGTTTAGCGAACTAAACTAGCTAAACTGCTTTTCCTAGAAACATCAACGTGTATTGTCATACATGGTCACTTAAAAGGGACAAAAACTGAAGTTTAATGTATTAAAGAATGTTTGGAATCAATTATCCTATTGCTAGCTCAGTTTGAAATTGAGAGCATGCTAACAAGCATATCACGAGGCCAAAGCACTGCAATTCCAGCACTTAAAACAACTATTGTTTAACGTGTAATGATGGATGATTTTTACAGATGCCTGTCAGTGAATCCGCCAGATGAAGATTAAAAAAAAAAAGGATCTCGATGATTACCTCAGTCAATACTTAACTCCCATTTTTCAGGAAAAATACATTTGTTCGTTTTGGAGAATCATTTGATTAAGGTGAATCCAGAGTCCACAGAACAACTCCCAACTGTGCTGAACCTTAATTCGGTGTGTCGAATTGAATGACTCAACATCCACTCCGGGAGAGTTAATTAGCATGCTCTGCTGGTGAGGGGATGTGTGTGTTGACTTCAGCTCAATGTGTGTGTGTGTGTGTACACGTGCTTGTGTCCATGAGGTACTGTAAGCTTTGTAGATAGGCATAGGCAGGCCACTTCAAAGGCAGCCCTGTTGACAGGGCTTTGGCTGCAGAAGATGAGTGGAGTGTGTATATGTGTGCGTGCATGTGTGCTATGCGAGTGTGTGTGTTGCACCATAAGATATATGCATATTATATATGCTCATTCAGGGTGATGTCAGAGCTAAGACGCGCAGATCTCTCTCTCTCTCTCTCTCTCCATCCAGTACAGTCATGTCTCATAGCAGCTCTGGATCACAGAGCATGGGTCAAACCCTGGACTTGAAGCAACCGGGTCTGGAAGAACTTAAGCCAGAATAATTACAACCTGTCTAAATACCAAAAGCATGGCTGCTCTTTCCTTCTCTGCTCTGTTCTTCAGGCCCTCAGCAGTGGACAGACGAGCCAGGCCAAGGCACCTTTTTATGTGGTCACTCTGAGAAAGAAGATCTCACTCTAATAAGGCTTGATTAGGGACACTCACTCCTTTCCTGTTATGAGTAGAGCTAGGTATCCTACTTTGATGTAAAAGTCTGACCCATGTAAGCAGAGTGGAGCATGTGTTTCATGTCTTTTAACACACAATCACTGATTGGCAAGAAGATCAAAGTGCTGTTAACATGTTTAATGAAGACAGATGGGGGTTGAGGCAGGGATGGAGAAAGAGGAGGTATGTTGTATATTGTTCCGAGTGCTTATGTGGCTTCATAAAAATCACACAGATGGGTGGTATGCTGCATTGAAGCTGACGGACCAAAATGTTTACATCATGGCTTGAGCTTTAATGTTCACCTCTGGTGTTCACTTCACATTTTCTTGAGTTAATAGATTAAAAAGCCAAAGTCCCTCTCTTTTACGATTTGGCCTACAAACCTATTGTTTTCTCTGGGTTTCCTGTATTGATTTACAAATGCTTCTGGGATTTCTGTCCAATTTCTAAAACAAACTGTTGTGCTGGTTACTAAATGCGACCACCCTATGACCCTGTCATTTTATTTATAATGTCCAGAACATGATTTCACAGTTGCTTTCCCACATAAAAATAGACTTATTACACAATGTGATGTTGAACTTCATGTCAGTATGAAGAAGCACTAAAATAAATATACTTTGTCTCAGCTATGCACTGTGCGCATTAAAAATGTATAGTACACTGTAGTGTAGACTTCTTCCATGTGAACTCAACTGTGTGTGAGGGTATAAAAGTTCAAGTGATATTGGTTTAGAAGGATGATAAAGATGAAGGAATTAATCATATATTCAATTACTAATAAAAATATGTATGCTTATATTATTGTTGATTGTTTTCACTTTAATGCCTACACAATTGCATTCAATATATTCAACTGTATTTAATGAGATGTATCTTAGTTTGTGCACATTTCTGGCAATTGATCTGGCAAATTTGAAGAGGTTAATGCTTATGTGTGGAAAATCAAAACGACATCTGAAATAAAAATGGATTCCCAACTGCAGCATTGATCAATTCCATAATAAACACAAATTGAACACAATTTGGTTTTATATCAGAAGGGAACACCAGATGTTTCCATATCTGACTTTGAAAAAGAAGCAAACAACGGCCCATGCAAACCCCTGTAAAGCTGTCAGCTATGTAGAATGAAAAACGCATTGTGGAGTGGAGTGCAGTCCAGTGTGGAGTCAAGTATAAGACTCTCAGGCCGTCCTGACAGCTTTACAGTGTGAAGGGCTGCTGGGACTCTGGAGACCAGTCTGCTGTTATGTGCTGTGTGCTTTAGTCTCCATCAATTCTGCCTGCACTCGACATGAATCATAATGCATTACCCTCCCGTCTGCAATCCTGCTCAAGTTATCAGGGTGTACAGGGAGGGGAAGGGGAAGGGAGGGAAGGGAGGGCAGGGGAGGGGAGAGGAGGGGAGTGGAGTGGAGGGGAGAGGAAGGGAGAGAAGGGGAGGGGAGGAAAGGAGAGGAGAGGAAAGGAGAGGAGGGGAGGGGAGGGGAAGGGAGGGGAGGGGAAGGAAAGGGAGAGGAGGGGAGTGGAGTGGAGGGGAGAGGAGAGGAGCGGAGAGAAGGGGAGGAAAGGAAAGGAAAGGAAAGGAAAGGAAAGGAAAGGAAAGGAAAGGAAAGGAAAGGAAAGGAAAGGAAAGGAAAGGAAAGGAAAGGAAAGGAAAGGAAAGGAGAGGAGAGGAGAGGAGAGGAGAGGAGAGGAGAGGAGAGGAGAGGAGAGGAGAGGAGAGGAGAGGAGAGGAGAGGAGAGGAGGGGAGGGGAGGGGAAGGGAGGGGGAGGGAGGGGATGGGAGAGGAGAGGAGGCTTGTTTTACTGTTGCAAGCATTAAACATCATGAGTTCAGAATTAAAGCATAAGGCCACTGCCTGTGGGAAATGTAAAGGAAGAAATGAATGAAGAGAAGAAAATGAAGGAATAAAAGAGGAGACATGAACCACCTGAAGGTTTTCTCATTTCACCATCTTTCCCTCCATCACAGGTAAGGACTAGAAGGAAGGCACTTCAAGCTGGGGCATTAAATGCCCTCTCATTCCCAGCTGTGCCGTATATAACGCACAAATAACCAGCCTGCAGCTATGAAAATGTAGATATATAGGAGCCCTACGTGCACTTCTCCTTTTCTTTGTGTGGTTGTACATTTGGTGTGCCATTTAAACTGAGCGTGAGAGACAATGAAAATAAAACGAAATAACTTGAGAGTGGGAAAAAGAGGTATTTTTTCTCGAATGTGCTTTATATTTTTTTTTACATATTTTTTCATTATTTTAAAATTTTCCCTTTGATTAACCCACCAATCTGATAGTTTGTTTGTAATGCTAGAGATGACACACACTGAATTTAATATTTAAGTCTCAGTTTTATTTATTAATATTTTTTTTTGCCTGAAATAGCCTATTCAGCATCTGTGTATGCAGTGAAGTCTGGTCAAACATTTTCCTTTGTCCATCCTCACCTGCTCCCACAACTTTATCGATGGCGATACACGAGGCGTCCAGCTCCTTGGCAAACTCATGCACGGCCTGGCTCGGGTCCTCATATGTGTGTGGGTCCACATAGGTCCTGATACCCGGCAGACGCACTGCAGAAGCACAAGAAAGTTACATCAATTAATGACCACTGGAAAGCTCCGCGCCTCCCAAAGTGTTTACCCACGTCGGTACGTCCTTTGAACGAGTCAATTTAAACTGTCTAAGTATGTGTGAATGATAAATGTCTACTGAACACTGCGTAATGAAACCAAAACTTTGAAGATGTTACAGTCTTGAGTTTCTCACTAATTCAATTTTGGTGAGGAATTCCCTTCAAGGAAAAGGTCAGAATGGGCTTTCAGCAGTAGCCAGTTGATCGTGTAAAATCATATGGTAGAATAACAGCTGCTAGTTAAACACTGAGACGTGTCTCCAAGTAAAACAGTTTTCATGTGTTTAAGTAAACCTCAGACAGAAAAATCATGAGCAGATTCCCACATTAACTCATCAAAACGTAGCTGATTTGTGATACAAATGTTTTTTTGTGAGGTCTCTGTAGATCGGTAATTGAAATTTCAACAAACACTCTAATATAAAGAGTTTGTGTTTCCCCAGATAGTCTCTTTTAGTTCAATGTGATGTAGTGATAGTAACACAAACAGGAATTTCCACAAAAAAGATGTTGACTTTGATAACACTTCTAAGTCAGACACCAGAACCTCATGGTATGTTTGACCAAACGTGAGAATGCATTAACTTAAAAAAAAGAAAAGGGCACGAGACTATACTGTTCAAAGACACACTTGAAAAACATGTAAACCTATCCTTTAAGTAATACAGTTGTATTTCATCCCTGCATGTTAAAATGTATGCAGTGCATCTGACCCATCCTGACTTTTCATGAAGCAGATGTTGTTAAGTGCTTGGGGAGTTCTGGGGCTAACGACTGGGTCAAAGCTACAGGTTATTATTCCACATAAATAACACGTAGTAAGAAAATAAGGAGAAAAAAAAGAAGGAATAAAAAGTGAGCAAAATGGATATAAAGAAAATGAAAATGAATCACAATTAGACATCCTTTTTTTGTTTGGAATTTGCACTTAACCCCAATTTCACCTAAAAAACATAAATGGGACTGTTTAATCCCTGGTCACACAAAAAATTCACAGAAAGGACTTTACTCTGGAAAAAAGGAAATAAAGTAAGTAAAGTAAAGTACTTTTCAGTAATTTCTACAAAATGACTGGGAAAACAGTCTGAAATTGTTATCTTTATAAATTAAACCTCCAGGT
Source organism: Brachyistius frenatus (assembly GCF_029030835.1). Taxonomy (NCBI): domain Eukaryota; kingdom Metazoa; phylum Chordata; class Actinopteri; family Embiotocidae; genus Brachyistius; species Brachyistius frenatus. Next base: position 694,065 of record NW_027210626.1, read on the forward strand.
TTGGTTTGGAAATGGACCAAAAAAACTTTCTTAGCATGGTCTTGTTTTGATTATTGTCTTCTCATATGACCAAACAAACCAAAGTAAAAGAGGAAACCACTTCATGCTTGGAAATATCTGCTCTAAAAACAACCGCTGTTGGTCAAGACGTGGAAATGTTCTGGGAAAGACATATCTCTGCAAATACAACCATCAAACTATCTGGAATATAACTACCTGGTTTTATTTCCACTTAGTAAATAGTGCAGACAGGACAGATCAAAACTGGTCTGAGAAAAACAGAGTCCGGTACTTACAGTGGCCGTTGCCAAAGTGAAGTCTTTTCTCATCAGGATGTTTGGATTTGCTGCGGCAACAAAACCTGCCAGTCCAAACAGAGGTAGATCAGAAGTGGTGCCACATCTCCCAGTAAGACTTCACCCACTGGCCCAGCCTGGAGGCTAGCCGCATGTGTGGGTGCGCGTGTGAGTGTGCGTGTGAGTGTGTGTGTGTGTGTTTGTGTGTGTGTGTGTGTGTGTGTAACCCCAGCTCTTATAAGCCAAGAGAGGATCACTAAGTCACATAATGTGCCATGGATTTATACTCTCTCTGAACACTACTGACTGACAACTTCAGGCACACATACGGGCATGAAAACACCTTCACGCTCCTATGCACAGACTTTACAGTATCTTTAACTGATATAGCAGAGAAGAAATAAAATAAAGGGAGTTGTGTGTAGCACTAGCAGGTAAACTAGCATTTTGAAAAACACTTAACTATCAGTTAGCACTGGGGTTAAATTAATTGTTGTGATTGGAGGAGCTGAGAATCCAGAAAAAGTGAGCGGAGGACAGACCTGCCAATCAGGACGTAGAGCAGCACAGTGAGCAGGATGATGGCCACGGCAGAGGAAATGGCAATCAAAACAACCTGGCTGCTCTCACTGGAGATGGAGAAGGCTGCTGAAAGACAGACAGCGACAGCTAATGAGCAGTGGTAACCTTGTTTTGATAACAAACTCATTTAAACACAAACATTAATTACCCTCCATTAGTACTCCAACATCTGCGTGTATCAAGATCGAACGTCCATCTGATTCAAAGCAATATTCGAATCCGTCCCCACATTATCAAATAAAGGTTGTTCAAGTGCTTCTTGGGACACTTATTGGTCAAATGAATGAATACAAATGAGCTTTGACAGTTTCTATCTCTCACTGCACTGATAACTAAACTGTACTAGACATGAATGAAGAAGACTTAAGCAACAATTCTTTTAGTTATTACGGGTTTTAGAAACTAATACTGCTGTTAAAAAACATGTTGGTTATACCTGGATATTTGTTCGGCGAGATGACTGGACACAAACCGGACACAAACATTCTTCTTTTAAAAGCGGGATGAAAAAATAACTTTCATACTTGCATGTTCTCCAATCAAAACAGCTTCATAACAATTATAATAATTAGCAGTAATTGTATTTAAAAGGCTACTATTGGGCTTATGACTAATTAGCAGAAACCAAAATAAAAGTCAACCTGTATTCTTAACAACAGCAGTATTTCGAGACAAAAACCAGCAAGCCTCTGCTCTGTGCTGAACTTACAGTCAGGGCTGGTCTCAAACTGGAAACTGGGGCTGCTGGCTCCGTATCCAGCTGCGGTGCGAGCTCTGATCTGCAGCAGGTAGGCGGTGTTGGACTTTAGACCACTGAGGGTCACATTACAACCTCGAGCACGGAGGATGGTGTAGCTGGTCTCCTGCTCCTCCTGGAAAACAAGGAGGAAAAAGGAACAAGATGACAGAGTTACAGAGGAAGGGACGAAATATTTGTAAGAAATATTTACGTCGTCTTGGTTGGAACTAAATATGCATATACAATATGTACAATTTAACACAGTGTACACTATGCACATGTCCATTTTCAAACACATGCAAACACGCAAACAACCCAGACAGTTTGACAGCTTTCTTCCCAGCCTGATGAATTATGCCCTTTATATTTTATGACTTCTCTCCTACTGATCTCCACTGATAAAACAACAGGAGGATTTACACACCAGGTTGGCAGTCAGCACATTGTTTCCAGATGCGGGAGGTAGAAAAACGTCAGAGAACAGAAAAAAGGGCAGGGGGTGGTCGAGGAGGAGAAAACATAGAAAGCAGCCTTAAACATGACTGATTTATAGTAAATAGGCTTTTCTGAGGGACACAATTAGACCTAAGACGTAAGACGATAAAAATAGAAAAAACATGAATGGCAACATACCTTTTCTTCACTTTAGAAAATATCCAGTTACAGAACAAAGGACATTTTTTTCTTGAACAAAATGTTATTTTTCACCAAAGTTTGTGTTCTCTGCCTGTGCCTCACACACAACTGCAATCACATTATTATTGATGCAAGACTATGCCCCTAACCATTAAACAAAGGAAAAATAGCACAAGGACGAACTTAAATCTGAATGACAACCTATTAGGGATGACTTCAACAATCCTGAAAATGAGCTACGTGTCTTGCAAAGCGGCCGAGCTCATAAAAATCATTCAAGGCTAAACCTTGTCCATGCATTGTCAAATCCTCATTTTATAGACACGGTTATTAACAGGCGCTCATTTGAACAGGCAACAGCATAAACACTCATAGACATTGACATGTACACACGCACCCAATCAGTCTCCAAAGGAAACTTCACGCCCATTAATGGAGTGGATCGGAGTTTTATGGAGCACAAAGCTTTTTACACTGGTATGTGTGTGAGGAGGTAACTGATCCACCAGACCTGCACTGGGACAACGCTTCATCACAACTATAAATCTCTTGCAGCTTGTCACTGTTCAGTGCTCCAAACAGCATGTGATCCCCTGAAAATCACACACAGGTGTGGCACAAGCACCTTTGTGTGCATGCGTGTGTGTGTGTGTGTGTGTGTGTGTGTGTGTGTGTGTGTGTGTGTGTGTGTGTGTGTGTGTGTGTGTGTGTGTGTGTGTGTGTGTGTGCGAATCGTTTATATACTGTATATGTGTATACGGACAGATACACAGAGAAATAATCTCTCCTCTGTACATACTGCAGCCTGACAAGCTATGTGAATGTGGACTATCCACTTGGTGTGTGTGTGTGTGTGTGTGTGTGTGTGTGTGTGTGTGTGTGTGTGTGTGTGTGTGTGTGTGTGTGTGTGTGTGTGTGTGTGTGTGTGTGTGTGTGTGTGTGTGCGTGTGTGTGTGCGTGTGTGTGTGTGTGTGTGCCCTCACCAGAACACTGTTAGAATTTAATATGGCCTCTGTGCTGTGCTCTACTTTGATAACGTAAACAAAGCTGTAGCAAATTATAGCTTGTATAACTCACTCACACACACACACACACACACACACACACACACACACACACACACACACACACACACACACACACACACACACACACACACACACACACACACACACACACACACACACACACACACACACACACACACACACACATTTATAGATGCAAAAGCCCACAGACCCCAAAACAGGAGATGTTCAGCAGAAGTCTTGTAAATACAGTGTTTTAGCCAGCATTCCTTTTGTCTAAGACTAAATAAACAGCCAAAATTAAAGTGGATTTGAAGCTCTTCCTTTACTCTTTAGATTACGGTGATAAAACATGCAAATACAATCAGCACAGTGTATTCCCTCAAATTCTATTTTCACAAAGTGCACTCGGAAATGCCTTATCAGCTGCAGAGCGTCCCTTAGCCAGTTAAACGATAGGGAGATCTTACAGTAGGCCTCGGATTTCCAAAAGATGAAACACCTCTCTTCTTCTGGGAAGCTTTTTGGTTGGGAATTTCTGAGAATAGAACCAAACCTTTCCTAACTATTCCCACACACATATATTCAGGAAAGAAAATGAGCAGCCCTCACATGAAACATTAGAGCCTCTAGTTTCTTAACTGACTTTGGTGAAGCCAGAGGCAAAATGCTGGTTAGGTGTGGTTAATTCTAAATAATAAGCTGGCTGGGCTGTCCTGGTGTGAGCCTTGCTTGCTGCTCATACCATGGCTCTTTGCACAGTTTGCACTAACATAACTTTATTTGAGATCTTTAAAATTGAGTCAAGTTATCTTTACTTGCAGCTCCTGAGATAGAATGTTTTTTTTTTTTTTTTTTTTTTACATTCATTTGGTTAAATTAGTATTTCTTAAGTAGCTGACTGAACAATACTTTTGACAAATTATTGTTATTTACTATTTTCAAATCCAGTGACAACAACAGATACGCACTGCTCAGCAGGACCACTGGTACTAATCATTAAGATGTAAGTATACAAATTCAGAATACCGTTTCAGTTTTTATTATTTACTCCCTTTTTGCAACTTAGAACAAATCTGGTACAGTGATCCTATTTTAAATTATTTCTAAAATCATAATATCTAAGTACTGTATCCACCTTACTCTTGTTTTAATTTATCAACCATATACTGCAGCAACAGAAGTTCTCTTGAAGCTTTACAAGCGTGACATCACGGTGTATTTTCGAATGGGATTGGTACACTATACATGGAGCATCAGTTCAAAGCCAATACAAGTTAAAAATCGAATCGAAGTGACTTTGATTAAATTACACTTCTTCTCATATGGAAACAGGAAGCTAATAGGGGAAAAAAAAATTCCCCTCGGGGATTAATAAAGTAACTACCTAACCTAACCTAACCTAATAACCCACACATGTTTATCGCAATGTTGTTTTTCACTGTAATTCTAAATAATCTTGGGAACAACAGCTGTAATAAAGCACTGAAGATTATTTTTACTGCTGGCTTGCGAACACTTTACTTAACAGCTTAGTTCCACTACCATCGTTTATGTGTTTGCATCAAGTAAAATGATCTATTGGGTTCACATGGATGATTTTAAAGTCCATGTTTTCATCAGGAGAAAATGTTGTACAAAATTGGTGCATTACTTAAACACGAGGAGTCCAATATCCACTCAGCATTTTCAGTGGTATATTATGAGACTAAATGAGTCGTGACAAATAACATTTTTGTTCTGCCTCACACTAAGCCCCCCATAGAAAAGTATGTTTATTTAGAATTTACTCATGAAAAATTTCACCTGATAAAACTTTTCCTTGCCCTGCTTCGAACGCCAGTGTTTGATTGTTTTTGAAACCCCACAACAAAAACAAACTGTAGCCGTAATTGTATAACTCCCCTTGTTGGCCAATGGCTTGACCCCCAGAATATATTGGTCCACTGACGATTCCATCTACTATATAAGTGATGTCATGTGGTTCTTGGCAAAATGTTTCAATTTTCTACAGTGACAGAAGCAAGGCTGGCTGGAGCTATCTGCAAATTTCTATTGGAATACACGATTGTCTACACTGTGTATGGCTGTTTTAAACTTGTGTAAATACAGACGCAGAAAGTCTGGCGGATACTGCGAATACAGTATGAACATCCCATTCTTAGTCTAAACTATCTTTTAATCTTTGTCCCTCTGGTTTTTTGTGTTCCGTTTCACCATCCTGTTTATCGGTACATGCAATTATGTCCATGCGTGTCTGTGGACGTGTCTCCAAAAGCCTCTTTGTGTCTCATGAGTGAGTCATGGTGTGGTCTTGGTGTGGGGAATTTGTGTTCCTACAGCCTTGATCCTTGGCATGCTACTGTTGGTGCCTCTGTCTGCCACATGAAGAGGCCTCTATCCTGGGTTGTTGTGGGGGGTCTCCCCTGGTTATCCAAGTTTGCTCTTCTGCATGGAAGAGCCTTTTGTCTGAGGTTTAAAATCCCAGGGTATGTATGACTGCTGGGGAGAATCCTCTGGGAACCTGGTTTGTGTGTATGTGTGTTTTTTTGTTTCTAATTCCTGAGAAGATGTGATTACCAAGGACCAGTGAGAATTTCCAGAGCTTTTTCATAATAAAAGATTCTTCTCTCAACCCCACCCTTATACAGTTCCTCGTTGTTTTGGAATTTCTATGCGTTTGTGATGAGTGAGAACGTGTGTGTCTGATTGGTAAACCACAGCTCTGACCCAGCATCACTCATTAACTTTTCCTCTCACTGTTTTCCGGCCTTGTTTTAACATCTTAGGTAAGGATGGCTGCGCAAAGACCAGAGTTTAGAGAGGAAACAGCTTCTGTCAGCCTACTAATCAAGAGATTAGGGGCCACTGTTGGCATTCAGGCAAACTGATCTGGGACACACACACATACACACACACACACGCTGAATCTGCCAGAGTGATTAAACCTGCATCCACGGGTAATTTCACCATCAAATGTCAGCTATAGCACGGCATTGGTGCTGAAAGCAAGTGTAATTCGTTCTGCACTAATTTCCCTCACAGAGGAATGAGGGACCCCACAGATGCATTTACTGTCTGCCATAAAACTTGTCTCCATTAAGGAGCAGACTTGAGAGGAAGAGGAGAGCATGAGAGACAGAAGAAAGATGGAAACAGGAGATGAGCGGTACAAATGAGGGAAGGTGGGGAGGAGTAAAGAACAAGCAGAAAGAAGAAAAGAGGGTGGAGGGTGGTCAGGAGAAAATAACTTTTTTGGTGTGTTATAAAAAGAGATCATGGAAAACACTGGTTTTGTTATTTTTGCACAAAAAGCCTGTTTAAAGCTCCTGTATCATTAACACACACACACACACACACACACACACACACACACACACACACACACACACACACACACACACACACACACACACACACAACTAGAATAACTACAATAGCCAACTTTTGTAATATATTTTTAGTAAAATCTAAGTCTAAATTCTTCAATATTGCCTTTTAAGTACTCGTAACCACACCGTATATCCATAGACAAGAAACCCCAAATCTTATGTAAAGTGGGTAAAGTAAACACACAAGTGGGATTAATCCAACAATACATAGCACTTAAAAAAGAGAGACAAACGTTTTAACAAAACCCTCTCTCACTTTGCATGACTGATGATAGATTGACTTCTGAAGTGTGATGTTGTTACATACGACACATGGAAACCAGTCAATCCAGCAAATGCTGCATCTAGTTTGAAATTTGGGAGAATTCACTTATTTGCTGTTTTGTAAAAAGTTAGACAAAAACATTTATACTTCTCTCAACCATTCAGTAAACAGCAATTATCTTAGCACAATAACTAAAAAAAAAAGTAAAACTAAACTCCCTGGAACATCACAGAGTTGTGTATTCATTTTAATTTCAATGGGTCAGGACAGTTTTTTAAATGGGCATTTACTGTCAGTTGCATAATTTTAAGGAAGCAGTAACATTAACACACAACACAGTTCAAGGGACTATTTTAAGCCAAACCATTATATTTCCTGAAACCCAAGCAAGTGTTTTTTTGTGCCTAAACCTGACCAGGGGACCTAACTTAGGAAACACTTATGTCGGTCGTATTTGAGAGTAGGCACGAACAACCTATATGGTCGTATTGGATGGAGAACTTGGAAATTCAGTCAGCTTGCCCAGAAGAAGTCTTGGATGGGTTTGCTCTCAATTGTTTCTGTGATAGGAGGACTCTTGAGTTTTAAAATGCAGAAGTTTGAGAAAAAATGCTGAAGCTTTTTTTTTACCCCCAAATGAGAGATTTTCAAAGGAGTTCATATGGTGCCACCCTTGTCTGCAGTATCTGTTTTTCTTTAATAAATCCATGGAAGACAGCGAGGCTCGATCTGTCTGAAAATAATAAAATCCATATATTTGCAAGTTTAAAGCTAACTATTGCCATGTCCCCTTTTATGCTGGCCGTATTATATTCACCAGACTCGTCAAGAATGATGAAAATCTTATCTTCCTCTCAAGGTATTTCCCAAAATGTTGAACTATTCCTTTGAGGGGTGCAGCTTGTAATGCTGCCTGGCTTAAAGGCACACAAGGTTAACTTTAAAGAGCGACACATTGTACACCAACCTTTTCGTAGTATTTGATCTCGTAGTCGAGGATGATCCCGTTGGGTCGCTCTGGCTCCTGCCAGGACAGGGAGACGCTGTTTCGAGACGTCTTCTCCTTTCTGATCACTGTAACCGGAGAGGGAGCTGGGCAGGAGACACAGACAGACACAGAGGGAAGGAGAGAAAGGGTAAGTTCCTTTATAGTAAGGTTCAGTGGAAGTTCAGTCCCTGGTGTTGAATCCTGGCAATTGTCTATAGTTCCTGTTAGCCTAATTCAGTTTGCTGCCACGGTGGGGCTGCATTAAAGCCTGTGGCCCCGGACTGCGAGTGGAACAAGACAATGTACACTAATACCACTGATATGTGCGTACACACGCAACACTGCATCACATTACATCCTGCTTATATTGCAGGAAGCAACTTCTCAGCACTTTGTCCTTCAGCCTTTATTGCAGTGTTTATTGTTCCACTGCATTTTAGGGAAACGTCTTATATTTTCCATTTGAAACCCTATGAACCGTCTATTTCCTTTTCTCTCTCTCTCTCTCTCTCTGCCATCCCCCATGCCTTTTGGTTTGTTGCTTTCTCTGTCGCCAATCTTCCTTGCCAATCCTTCACCCATGCATCGCGTTGCCTCAGGGAGTTCACATGGTCCCAATCTAGTAATTCAGCACATCTCTCCTTCTATCGAGCCCTGCCCCCCTCCCTCGTTCTGTGTCTCCCTCTTCATTCCCTTTCTCATTTCCCTTTTTTACTGCTCTCTAATTGCCAGGCAGCTCCGGGGGCCAACTCGGCATCTGAGGCATCGACTTTTAATTTTATTAGACCACAGGAAAAAACATGTTTGTCTTTGAAATGTTCAAGCCTTTCTTGATTGTGATTATAAGGCTACAGAGTGTGTGCGTCTCTTTGCACATATACTTTCGTGTATTTCCGCGGGAAGTTATTTTTTTCTCCTGTAATGAATCCAGATGGGGAGAATCTGTTTCTAGACCCCCTGCTCCTCCACTCCTCCTCTCCCTCTGGTTCTGATAGTGGGGCGAGGCTGTGCTTTTTATTGGCTCTGTGGTTTATGGTGGTAATGATTTACTGTGTCTGGGTCGCTTGGAGGCGGCTTTAAGCTCCTCTCCTCCTCCTCCTTTTCCTTCTCAGTGCTTCCCTTTCCATCTTTTTTCTGCATGTCTATCGCCAAGCACTTCATTCACTGTCACTCTCCGGTTCTGTCCAAGGCATAACCGTAGAACTGATACAGCATACCAGAACTGGCCTTTTGTGTCATTCACTTGTGATTTGAGGCAGACGATGCAGCTGTTGAAACACATCTGTAACACTGGCAGACTGTTGGGAGAGATTATTTTGTCGTAGAACTATGGAATTCATTGAAAAGAGATGCTGTTCAACAGCTTAAAACAATAATAGAATTAAGCTACACCCTGTGAAATGTACTGTTTTGAAACAATTAAATATGATCAATTGGCCTTTAAAAAAAGGGATTTGCCCATGTATTTATCAACACTATGTACCTGTGTTTAAGTTTAAGTACATTTAGACGACTCTATGTGGATCCCAGCTACTCTGTTGTTAGCATAGTTACGACAACAAGTGGAGGGCAAAGGAGGCGAGAGGAGGAGAGCTATCTGATAGCACCTTGACAGCGCAGCCAGGACACACTTGCTCCTTCCCAGGGAAACACTTAATCCAACTTTTAACAGCTTTGGCATCTATGTGTGTGTGTCTGTGTGTGTGCTTGGGAGAAAGTGTACCGACGGGTGGGGCTAGTGCACTGACATACCTAATCCTTGTAAACTCCGAGGGCTGATGGAGAGTGTGCAGCTGCGGGCTGAGATATTTGTTCGAGGGAGAGCGAGGACTGTGAGTGTGTGTGGGGTGAGGACGGCGGGTATACAGTTTGTGTAAATCTGCTTGCAAGTGTGTGCTGATCTATGATATGGAAAGACCAAGATCCATCTCTTGTGATGATCACTCAAACATTAAGATGGCTTTCCATATTCTGAGCACACGTGGCCTCTTGGTGTTGATAAGCCCTCTTCAAATCTAATATATATTCATATTGCAGACAGAATCCTTCTGACGAACCACACAGAGATTATAATGCTTATTAACAGAAGACTCCAAAGCTTTGTTAAACTGTCTTGTATTTGTCATTTAGATTGTTTTTGTTTTTTTATCTTCAGTTTTTTACCCCGACTGACTTTTATCATTATAACAATAAATGACTTGAGTCCTTACTTATCTTCAAGCTATGTGTGTACTCAAGTGAACAAACACACCCACGTGCACACAAAATCTATATTTACTACTCAGCCCCATTTTGTCACTTAAAAGAGGTCATGCCTGTCCTCTGTCACTTATAATACAACCCAGCTGTGACAACACAGAGCAAACACAGCAGACATCTGTCTGTATATGTGCTGGTTGCACAAACAACCTGTCATATTTGCATATTTACCACACTTTAAAATGTACATAAGTATGATGGAATGTATTTATCTTTACACTGTGTATATGATGTGTCTGTGTATGTTTGCGTCTATCTCCTGTTACACTCTGAAGTGCAAACTGTATGATGTATACAGTCATGAGCAAACTTATTAATAAAAGATTGAAATTAGTCCAACAACTGAGTAAGCGCAATTCACGAAGATACAGAGAAAACCATAGTTGTTGGTGTGTAGCTATGTGTCTCTGAATCAACAGGTGCTACATTACAATCAAGGTACTTCAGCACCAAACATAACCCAAAATGTCTTCATAACTCAGAGGAGTGCAGGGTAAACAATCATCAGCACTCTGCTGGTGTGGATGCTGTTGGTTTTCAGAGTAAGTCCTTTTACTTTGAATTCAAGTTCAGGAGTTGAACTCCATCCTCCCTCTGCTTGTCCCATTTCTTGTTGAGCAAACCCTGGTGTGAGGTTATTCATCCGGGCTGTCAAACTTCTGTTTTCATTTTTAATATTTTAAGCTAACACATCACAATTTTTTATTTTTTTTATTTCTCGATTATTCCAATTCCCTTGAATGTGAAATGACCTGAGTGACTTATTAATACTACCAAAAAAGAACCGATCCACCCAGTAACCAGTAAAACACAGCAACTCCTACATTCCTAAAATGTGGACACAGAGATCCAATTTCAGCATTCGTATCAAAACAAGCAAAATCCTTGGAGCGCTATAAGTCTCCCTGCATGAAGCTTCAAGGTGTACCCACTCTAACCACTCAGTATAAATTCATAGCTCTTGCCATCTGACTATCATCATTGATGTGATGGAGTCTGACCTTGCTGTATGACAGCTTGTGAGAGAAACTCCCATCTGTTCGCTGTGGTCAAAAACAACCATGCAAGTACTAAATCACCCTTCAAGGTTTGGGAGGAGAAAAAAAAAGCCACACAAAGAAATAGAGAAATACATATAAATATGAGAAGAATGTCTGAGTGTGGGTTGGGTTTGGAAGGTTTCAGGTAGAAGGAAACAGACTGTCCAGACAAAGAGACGGGGAAAAGAAGACCGAGACAGAACCGCAATGATTAAACTACAAAACCATCACCAAATACAAAGGCTATCTGTGTAGGAGAACAGCGAGGGGAGCGGGGAACGGAAAAATAAGTTGATGAACTAGAGTGAGACCTTTGTGGATTCCTTGTTAAGAGTCAGGGATTTCTGAGGTTTGGCACTTTCTACTGCAGCTAGATTTATTTTACCCTTGGAATTTCACAGCACTACTTCCCCTTTGCCTTCTTCTTCTTCTTCTAAGGACTGGATGTGTGGAAAGATATTTGTATAAAAAGATTGATGGGAGTTTTAGGAGCCCATCCTCACTTTAAGAGAGACTGTTAAAAGGGGGAGATTTTATTTTTTTGCAAAGGAGGAAGACATTCGATCCTGGTCGTTAACAAGAGAATAGCGGCCTGGGATCGGCTTGTAAATGTCCTGGGCTGATGGTTGGAGTGCACATGTTTTGGGCATATAAACCATAGTCTAGTGTATTATGTGATAAGGATATGTAAGATGGGAGGGACGAAGAAGGTGAGAAGGGCCAGCATATTATTGATGTGTTAGGGAGCTGTTCTACTTTTTTATTCACACGCTAAAGTTAAAGACAGACTAAATCTGAGAAGTGTTACGTCTAGAATTTCATCAAGCAAACTGATAGTCAATCAAGCCACTCAGTCAGAAGATCCAATCAGTATATTCAAGGAAAAGGTTTAGTTGAGATGATGATGTGACTGATTGGCCTGCAACTGCTAAACCATACTAGACTTGCAGAGATAAAAATGATTTAGGAAGTGTCTGCGTTGATGTAACAATGAAGAAGACCGCTGTCGATCATTTGCATATTACTCCATTAAAAATCACATATTTTCTTGAAGTATTGCCAGACCGTAACAAGCTAAGCAAAATCTCAAGGCCATCTCTGTAATTAAGTTTTAGCTATATAGGTGAAGTAAGAACACTTCTTCATTTGTGTGTAAATAGTCTTATTTATCAAGGTCATGGAATACCTCGATCATACCTAAATACATCTTTAAATATGTAATAATGTTCACATGTCACTACTTGAACTACTAATATATGATCTCAATATATGCATATATCACTGCCAGGCAGTAGAACTGATGATACCTCACGATCAAACAATCCTACAGCCTTTGACATATTTTCAAATAATTTTTTTGGACATTGTGTGCCTCTATTAGCTTGCAAAAGTGAAGAGAAACAAGGTGGCGAAAGATGCAACAAAGGTGCTTGGTCAGATTCAAACCTCTGAACCATGGGTTGCCCCACCTTCGTTTTCTCTCCATGCATTATAAAGGGTTAGGCGTCAACAAGAAGGTTGGACACAAGAATACTTTGTGTCACTGTTAAGAAAGAGAATGCAGGGAACAGTTTACAAGTAACGGACGAGGTATTTCTACAAGTATTACTAACTAATTACTGTGCGTCGTCCTGATTATCTGACTGCATGCCTTTATATATCGACCCAACTGCTGTGACATCTCACCGGCTTGGTTGGTGGTGATGGTGACAGCTGCATACTGTCTCATCTTGGGTGCCATCGATGACACACCGTTCTGTGCCTCAATCTCGAAGGTGTAGTTAGTGTGGGCCAGCAGGTCGCCCACCGTCACCGTGGTGTTGTGGAGGCCCACGGCTCTCGGCAGGAAGCGAACGTTGCTCCTGCAAGGCTCACAACGCTGGGTCCCACTGTTGCTGCCGTTAGCGGCAACACCACGGCAGCGTTTGCAGAGGACAGTGAAGGTGACATCCCGGCGTCCTCCGGCGTCCTCCGGCCAGCTCCAGTCCAGGATAACTGAAGTCTCGTTGATGGAGGAGATGACGTTCCTGGGAGCTGTAGGAGGTCCTGGCAGACAAGAAAAGAGGAGAAGATGAGGTTAGGTGGTGTAGGAGGAGGTCATTGGTAGGTGATTCATGGAAAGATTATAGAAGAAAGGAAAGAGGGCAAAGAAAGGTAAAGTGGAGCAGCATGAGAGGAGAAAAAGCACCATCAATAAGTACACTGACATTAGACAGAGTTGGATGTAACAGCGGAGCTATCTGCCAAGCACAGCACACACAGAGCATGTACGATGAAGGTCCTCTTGAATGGAAACTTTACTTCCTTAATGTGATGCATCTCCCTTTGAGACAGAATGTTGTAGCAGCACAAGTCATGATTACTCTAATCTGTAAACTAATGGGACTTGTTAAAAGAGAAAGGATTAGGATTTTCCTAAACCATCTGTTAATGGCTGGAATTTGCGTTTATTTCTGCTTAAGCTTCCCATTAAAGGTTTTTCTTTCTCTAGGAAGTGACACTTTTCCAGGGGAAATTTGACAATTTATGGCGCTCTATTATTTGCAAAAGTAGTGTGCAGTATACCGACTTTGAATTTGGATTTAAGAAAATTGTCTTTGTAAATTCTGTAAAATCGATACACAGGCTGCTGTTATTCTAGTTAAATTATGGTAATATCAGGGTTGAGGTAATATGAGTCAGGGAATGTCCGTCTGAAGAGCAGAAAATAGCCTCTTTCTGTAAAGAGTGAGTCTCTGTCAAACAGATTGACATATAAACCTAAAAATTATATATTACAAACCGATTCCTAGATTTGTATATAACAGCTATGACTAATTACACAGAGGACAAAACAAAACTGCCAAATACCTCAGCTGGGAAATTGATCGGGCGGAGGAAGAAGAGAGACTGAAGTAAGTTTACTGGATTCTTGAGTCTTGAGATAAAATGCTTTGTTCAGTTTGTTTGATGAATTTACTTCACTCCCAAACTATGTGTATCTCCCGTCTCAGTAATCTGTTTTACAATCTTTTATGTTTATGTGCAAAAGAAGTCAAAAGGAAAAATACCTTAAAGATTTAGCAAGAAGAAAATCAGACAATAAAGTCTGGGTATCTCCATGTCTCACAAATCTAAACTGAAGACTTTTTGAGACATGTTTAACTATTTAGGAAATCCAACATGACTTGGATATTTAAAAAAAAATGTATGACTCAAAAAAAAGTTACAAAACAAGTTATTGAAAGTGAAATTGGACCCACAATATCTACATTTCTAAATGGTGAAAGTAGGCGTCAGAAACCTATTAAGAAAAATAAAACCACCAAAGATAACCATGCTCAATTACTGACTCCAGGGACCACATCAAAGTTTTGGACTTCTAAATCACATCACCTAACCCTGTACACGTGCAGGCAATCTAAACCTGATTTAAAAAAAAAAGGCAAATTAAAACAAATACATTGAGATTATCATGTATCATTTATCGTTGTGTAAGAACTGAGGGTGTATGGTGCTGTGCAAATGTTAAATGTTTAGATTTTTCACACAATGACACAATCCCGTAAGGAAGGCATCTGATTGGTCCCACATTCGTTTTGCAGCATGACAAGGAGGTAACATACCTGCCAAGGGATTTCACAGTCTCACTCTCTTTAAACGCAAACTCATTGCAAAGATCAGCAAGGTGAATTGGCAAATGTTGTCCATTTTCGTGCTAATTTTAAAGTGGTGCTATGGGATGTGGGGGAATGCACTGATGCATTTTTAATTAGCGAAGCAGAATTCTTGTGGGTAGTGAGTTTATATACCGTTAAAACCGCTGTAACACAAATGTCTCATATTGAATTAAGAAGAAAATACAGTACCAGACAAAGTATTTTCACCTAATTTCCTGTGTTTAATATTCTAGATTTCCCTCTGCCCTTTGAGATTTTTCTGCCAACATTTTCAAATTTCCAGAGTCAACTTGAAACAACCTCCATCACACAGCGAACAGTAAAATCCCTCCCCTGAGATAATCATGATCGTTATCTTCTAACAACTTATCTATTCATTTTCAGCTCGTGCGTCGCTCAATCTGTCCCAATGAGGTGAAATTTGCGTAGTTGACAAGATGATGTTGAGATAATCACAACAGGGACCTGCCATTATTGTCTTTTTAATTAGAATTCTGTCTGCGGCTGTGGGTGTTTATTTATATTTTCTATTCTCCACACTGTCACTTTTTTTTTTCTTCCTCGCCCCTTTAGTAGCGGATGTATCCCTAATCTGACATCGGGGAATGCAGTGATTTATGGTTTTAGTGGGAAAGATTTTTGGAATGGTTGCAGGAGGCATGTGCATCTGCAATCTATTTGCATCAGATGGAGACAAAAGAGAATCATATGGGGATCGGAAAAGAAGGTCAATAAGTTCATGGTCAACCTTGGCTTCCTCGACCTTTGAATAAATGTGGGATATCAACTCTTTTTGTCCATTAGGTCACTATTTTTTACTAGCGAATTGGGAAATAGCATGTTATCCAAATAATCACCAACTCTGTTATGTGTGGAACTCCAACTTTAGCCTTTGGTTTATATTATTACCAATACCAAACATCACGACACAAGGTCCTCTACCCAGGGTTTTTTAAGTGTCATTTTTTAAGAACCAGGAAGACCAGCCCTTTCAGTGAGTAGCCCCAAAGCTTTGGAGCAGTCTCCCAATACACTTGAACTATTTGCACTTTGTTGAGTTTTTTAAAAAGTAGCTAGAAACCCATCTGTTTAGACAGGAATTTAAGGAAAATGTATCATTTTATGTTTTAACTGGTGTCTTAACTTACGACTTTTTCCCTGTTTATCTTATCAGCTTTGTTTCTTGAATTTTTTTCATTGGGGTTTTAATTTCATATAAACAAAACAAGCACACAGGAAACAATGTGCAGACATCCACAGCACAACAAGCTTATTTCTATCTATCTAGCTATATATTTTATTTTATTTATTTGACTGATCTTTTGACTGGCGTCTGTGCAGCGTGCTATAAAAACATTATCTTAGGCTTTGTGAGGTTTTCCATGTATTCACAATATTTTGCAAAAATGATTCAATATGAAAAGCATTTGAAAGTGTCTGAAAACACTTAAGCCCAGTTGGGACCAAACATTCACAATGACACAAAAACGTTTTAGAGCTTTGCAGGGAAAAGTTGAGCAGCAGTGTGAACTGGCTCATCTGAGCTCGACTCAAGCCAGCTGATGGTGTCACCTCGGCACAAATCTTTGGTCGAAACTTTGTCTTTAGGACATCATGTGACACATCATGGAACCAGCATCCAATAAGACTATCACTGACTGTGACGCACCAGCCCAAAATGTTAATACTCATCAAACACACTTACGGGTACAGGCCATGGAGGCAGGGTCTCCCTCAGCGCGGAAGTAGTTCTTCTCACAGCCACAGTGCAGCGACCCCTCATGGTGAGAGAAACTATGAGGCGGACACTTTGAACACTCCATGTTCCCCAGGGTGGATTTGTAGAAGCCTGCCCTGCACACTGGAGACAAAAGAGCGAAGACAGATACATGAGCATCATGCTAAACCGACACATCAACAGCTATATGATAGTTGCATTTTTCTTCACAGCACTTACAACAACAGCAAGTAAGACATGAAAGATAGGCTATATCTAATGCACTCTCACATTCTCACTCTCTCACACACACACACACACACACACACACACACACACACACACACACACACACACACACACACACACACACACACACACACACACACACACACACACACACACACACACACACACAAACAATAATTCTCTGAAATGTCTTTGTCTCTATTTCCCTCTCTCTTCAGCTCTCAGAGGGCACAACATGAATAATGCAAATTGTCCCCTCAGATAAAAGGGATGCTCTTTAAATATCTGTGGTATTAAATCTGCACTCAGCAGCTCTTTTAACTCCTACTCACCACAAATCTGTTGCAATCTGTGCAAGTGGGGTGACACTCCACCTGTGTAAAGCATATCGCATGTGTAAGTATACGTGTGTCTATGTAGGAAGGAAGATCAAGGGGAGAGGTTCAGAAAAATAAAGACTTTCCCTTATGTTTTTTTTCTTTCCTTTCGCTACCTATTTAGTTCCACTCTGCTTTGTTCACTGCTCCTTTCTTCTCCTCTACCACAAGCTGAAACCCCTGTCTTCTCAACTCAACTCAGTGATGGGATACAATGTGCATTTAAACCTACAAAATGCCTCTCTCCATGATGGCCAAGCCCAGTTAGGCTTTAACATCAAGAGAACTGCATTTCCAAGCATCTCTGCTGCTGGCACACAATGACTAGAAACTCAAAGAACGCACACGATTAAAGCGTTTCTCCAGTATTTAACAAAGATGGCAGAAATTCAATATCTTGAAATGTGCCTCATTTTGTGCTTGTTTGAGTGTTTGATACACAAATTTAACCCATTTGGGTAAACTATGTAGAAGTTCGATCACAATGTTGATATTAAAGGCTTCCCACGCACAAGCAAGATTTTGTTAATTAATTGTACACCAACTAATTAACCAAATAAGAGGTGGGCGTCACTGATTGGACCAGACAGACTTTTATTAAAATGCCAACATGGACTCTTCCCAGTAATGGGACACTGTTGTGCACACAGACAAACAAACAAGCGTCCTCTCTTTCTCTCGCTCTCTCATTCCCACACACACTCACACACAAACAGAGGCACACTCGGACACACACACACACACACACACACACACACACACACACACACACACACACACACACACACACACACACACACACACACACACACACACACACACACACACACACACACACTAGATTAAAGAAATAGCTAGCAGCTACAGCAGCGAGCCAGCAGAATGTGTGGGCTCAGCAGAACAGGTCTGACAGATCCCAGTGGTGGACAACACACTTCTGCAAAAGCCAACACTGCTGATACTACTGCCATATCCATCACTGCCACTGCCACACCAAGGTCCCAATGCTGCACTAAATACTCCAATACCTCCGCTCTACAATGGGAATCTGTGTGTATGTGTGTGCTCATGTGTGTGAGTGTGATAGAATGTGAAGTGGGTTTAAACCGCCCTGTATATGATCATACTGATGGAATGGCAACCACAATACTTGCTGACACACACAAAACAGACCACCCTGATTGGAGGACGCGGCAGGAAATTCGACTTGACAACCAGCGCCCCCAGCCAATCAGGTGACAGAGGCATGAAGGGAACCGCTGGTTGAGCACAAATTCAGATGGAATATAAAAAGAGAATTGGGGATAAACAGAAAAAAAGTTCAAACGAATGAAACTCCTACCGGTGGCAGACTGGACCTTCACTTGATCCCACAAGCCATAAATGACCTTTGACAGAGCATGAATGCCCCTAATAGTTTAACCATGGATAAATCCAAAGATAGCCTCACTGCTTTCACTGAACAGTTAAACCAACTGGCTCAGATCCAACAAGATCTGTTTCCATTTAGCTACCGTACACATTAATGGGAGAAATTGTTTTACTTTTCATTTTCATATGCGGCAGATTCATGTTTTATGTGTACTTCTGGAGTTTTGCTTTGAAATACAAATCTTGTCAGACAAGATGGATCAAGATCTAGTAGTTTTTAGCAAACATTCCTCAGACAGAAAGATATTTGGTACTATTTTCAGCGATGGATAAATAAACCTTTTTACAGCCTTTTTATAGTATGGTACCAGGAATTTGTGGGGTTTACTAAAAATAAGCTACACTAAACATGTTTAATTATGTTAATGAGAAACATTAGGCTTTAACTAAACTGAAAATACTTTTCCTTTGGATTAATGTCTTCATATTACGACTTTTCCCTTGCATTGCCCTTTGCAACTGCTGGAAGAACATCACATCTTATTACATTGATGAATATCTTTGGCAAGTCAACACTCCACAAATGTAAGGAAAACAGCCTCATTTCCACTTGAAAGTTAAAAACATAAGCTTTGGACTTTTTTCAAAGTGCAACACAACCGCAAAACCATCAGGTACAGAGAGGATCCCATAAACCTCTAATGTAAAAGTTAATAACCAAAGCTGCACTTAACGGTATGAGGTTTTCATATGACAGCATAGTGATATGTTGTATCTTTTGACTGCAATCCTAAAAATATTTTTATAACTGCTGGAAAAGGATAATAAAGGTCCTGTTTCTTCCCCGTGTGTCTGACAGAATAAAAAGCAGTTCTGAAGGAGACTGATGGTAAAATCAGATTTGGCTCGCAGGACGTTAACTCCTCATCTAGAGGAGACCCGAGATGTGTTACACTGACATTCACCAGGAGTGTGTGCACGAGCATGAGTGGATAGTATGATACCATGTACCGCAGTGTGTGTGTGTGTGTGTGTGTGTGTGTGTGTGTGTGTGTGTGTGTGTGTGTGTGTGTGTGTGTGTGTGTGTGTGTGTGTGTGTGTGTGTGTGTGTGCGCCCCGGGAGAGGAAACACGGCACCTCTTCAGATGACAGAGTATGTGTGATTAATTAGAAGATGTGCGAGAGTGTGTGTATGTTGTATTACTTATGTTATGGGGACATAAATGTGTTTGCAGTCACGTTGTGGGGACGTAACTTTCTTACGGTAACAAAAATGAAACCTTTATAAAAATAAAACCATTAAATGCTCGGGGGAAAACATGTTTTAAAAATCCCCTGAACCATCTTTTATTTATTTGCAAATCAATAACAGCAACAGGAACAACATGTAAGAGCCATATCACTGTTACAACAAGTGATCCTTTTTGGCACACACACATCAGACACACACACAAATGGACATAAACAGCCAGTCGAGTTGCAGCTCTTTCAAATACTCACACACTTGCGGGGGTATAACAATGTCTTACTACTTTTTTACAGAATGACGCCTGTAACACAATCATTTCATTCATTTTCAAACAGCAGTACACACACACACACACACACACACACACACACACACACACACACACACACACACACACACACACACACACACACACACACACACACACACACACACACACACACACACACACACACACACACACACACACACACACACACCGCTGCAGCAGTCACATGATACGGTGGTTGTAAAATAACTGGGGCTGTAATTTGCTCGATCAATAGTCTCGGTCATAGGACACCCTCATTAATAATTAACATGGCTGCTGGATGATCTCGTGGTCACATGAAGGCTTTCTTTTTACGACATGTTAGTGGTGACCTAATCTTGGGTTTGTAAAAGTGCATCTTTTAATGGCACCATTTTTAAACCATTTTGTGACCATGATGATATTTATAGTCTAAAACAAATCATTGTAAACCAACCATTTGTAATTTTTCCATATTACAGCAAGAACTGTATGTGTCTGAAAGCTAATGTGACTGCTGTTTTGTATTTTAGAATTAGGTTCAGTATTTCCAAGTCATTTTCCATTAAAGACTCCTGAAACACTGTCACTTTATCTATTTCACATTATTTCACTTTCTTGGAAGGATTCTGAATAGTTTTCAAATGGAACCTGAAATCTGTTTGTGAATAGTTGCTAAAACTCAGTTACAGATCAAAATGAGTGGTGTTGTTAAGACTAGCTGTAGTCCTCAAGTAAAGGAATGGAAGCAAATTCTGAATCGCTAATCATTAAAGGTCAAAAGATCATTAGGAGCATAGAAATGCTTTTATTAGATGCTTCAAATCGTCAGCAAAATTTGATTACACTCAGCGTGTTGCTTCTCACATGACTCGTGTCCTCTTGACCCTTAACCTCACTCAATATTTGTAAATTGATTTTTGTCACACAGGGAAAGTACCTCTGCCCTTTGCCCCGATCTTTCTATCTGCCTGTTTCGAAACCTTTGTCTCGATCTCTTGCGCTTTCTCTCAGTCTAGCTGCAAACAGAGCCAAAGCAAAAAGCCAACCCAAAAAAAAGATTTCCTGTTTCCATACCACCCCCGCCTCTTCTCTTTTAAACTCCGACAAGATTGCAACAACTTTCACTCCCTTTCTCCTCCTCTTCCATTTCCCTCCGTCTCCGCCTCCCCTTCATCCTGCCCTCCCTCCTCCACTTCTTTTCTGTGGCTTTCCCTTCCTCTTTCTGTTGCTCCATCCTTCTTTCCTTCTAATTGGAATAGCTCTCTTTGAAATGGAAAAGTTATTTACTTTGACAGCTCAGGCATTTGGCTGGCGGTCCTATCCGGAGCCACTTGTAATGTTACTAGAAACATGGCAACAGTAAACATCTCGCCCCCTGCCATGCGATCCCCCTCTGGGCCAACCAGTAACAAGTTACAGAAATCTTAAAAAGGTCAAAGTCTTTTACGAAACCATGGTGCATTTTGGTGGGAAATTTTCTCTACCTAATAATTATGCTGTATACAAATTTTAGTCACATTTTTGACTAATGAAGAAAATACATGAAAATGCAGACATTGAATGTTTTTTTTTTTTTTTACAATGTACTTAATGATTTAATTTCCATTCCATCTGAATATCTGTTGAGATGTGTTAAAAAGTGACATTTTTAAAAAAAATTCAAAGACACCTAATTTTGGCACAAAATATTAAAAAACAGCAGCCACAACAGACAAACATCAACATCTATTTTACCTTTCACAGATTTAACCCAGAAATAACCACAAAAAACAAGAACACACCATGAAAAAAGGAAGTCACACTGAGACATTGAGCCCTCTAATTCATGACGATATCCCTCTAACATATATACAGCGGCAAAGACATCCATTATGCCGAATTACCGTCAATTTGTTGAAGCTAATATGTCTGTAACCCAATAAAATGAATTCACTTCTGTCAGAAATACAAATGAAACCAATCATCTGAAATGATAGGTTGTGTCTTGGGGCAAATTGCTACGCATATCTCTCTTATGTTCAATTATTGTCTCATTTACTATGATAATGACACTGGGGACATATTGGAGTTTATTCATGTGTTAGTATGGAGGACCAATGTGCTTACAGTCTGGGAAGAGAAATTATTCTGGGCAAATGCAAACCTACAGAGTCTCCAGAGTCAGCATCTATCAACTGGAGGACACATTAACCGTCCAAACTAAACTTTTAATGTCAGTCAGTTTTGGTAAATGTGATGAGAGCCAGTAAAGCTAATCAAAATATAACAAAGGGCTGTAATCAGCTCTAAACTGTAAAGTTAGAAGCAGGGACAGGTGACACTTTCTTTTCCTTTTTGTTTTGTTTCTTGACGTCACTACTTGTCACAGTGATTTCTAAAATTCAACACTTCTATCTTCTCTCTACTCTTGTAGATAAATGATGGTTAAATGATACACGAAAGAAAAGTCTTTGATTTTAGTTTTACAGAACAATTTTGTCAATATGACTGAACATTTAATTGCCTGATGAATTCCTTGCCTGCTGTTACTGAAGTTCCCCTTTGCATGAAATAAATGAAAATCTATATATTAAAACATGGTTAAAAATCTAATATAGTATTACTGGTCCTACAGATACAAATGTTTCAAGTTCCCGGTTTTATTTTACTTCATCTTAGTTCAAATTTCTCACTGAAATCAATTAATATGTCAGCTCTGTCATCGAAAACCTAGTAACAGAGCGCTTAAAAAAAGGGCGCACCACATCAATGTCTGACCCTGATGTTCAGTTTTATCATCACCATGACCTCATAAGCTGCGTTTGCAGCAGCAGCAATAGAAATTAAGCTGTTGGCCTTATGAGCTGATCCGTGGAGGGCCAGATTGGAGTGTGTGATGCTAACTGCAGGCTAATGATCTGGAGATACCCTGCCATTCAAGTCTGTTTATCTATACACACTGAAAGAGATGCTTCTGCTGCCCAGATGCACTATTTGTATGTGTGTGCGTGTGTGCGTGTGTGTGCGTGTGTGTGTGCGTGTGTGTGTGTGTGTGTGTGTGTGTGTGCGTGTGTGTGTGTGTGTTTCAGAGAGTCCAGAATACCAATCATTATACCACACAACCACCAGCCGTTTCTTTCTGCCCGTGTGAAAGAAAGTGTCCATGAGTAAGTGTTGGTGTGTGTGTGAGAGTGTGTTTTCTGCGGGTTTGTGCGGCTGTGCGTGCAAACTGGCGCAGTAAAGCTTAATTAAGTGATCTGATCCAACACTGATTTGCATAATAAAGCAGCCTGATGAGGAGGGTAAGAGAAGGACAAAAGGAAGTAGAGGGAGATGAAGGGATGTGAAGCGGGAAGACGGGATGAGGTGAAGGAGAGGAGGAAGAAGAGGAAGAAGAAGGTAGGAAGGTTTTTGAAGTTAAACACGTCAAACCACATGAACACATTACCACACGTTGTTGCTTCAAGTATACAACAACAGCAACTTATTATGGAGTGATGAGTGATGTGTGTTTTCTAAAACCAGACTCAGCCTCTGATTCTGAAATGGTATTATTTCCATGAAATTAAGATTATGTTCGTAATTAATTAAATGTAATCACGAAACAAGCATTGCAATCTCTGTGTGCTAACTGCACTATATTAGATTTTAATTGTAGCCAATATTGGCCTCCATAAATCAGTCCAATCTTAATTATTTTTTTTGTCTCCCTCCACCTTTAATATTCACAAAAGCTCTCCGGTTCAAGGGAAAATTAGCAAAATCAACACAGCAGATAACTATTACAAAGTATATTTTACTGAGACACTGCACTGTGGCATCAGAAGGCCCTTTAAAACTGCAGAAAACTGACAAAAATCACTGTATATTTCACAAACAATAATTTTATTTCCTTTATATTTAATTCAATTGTATATATATTGCACCAAATTATAAAAGAAGACATCTCAGGGCTACATATTAAGGTCACGCTCTTGGAGCCTAACTATTCTCCCTTAAGCAGCACTTGGTGACAGTTGAGAGGAAAAACTCCCTTTTAACAGGAAGAAACATCTGGCATTTTAAAGTATGGCGTGCTGATTGAGTGCTTTTACTGAGTACATTAAACCTTCTGTCTACAATTATTTAAATTGCATTGTTCACCTTTTTTCACATTTTCTAGGCAAACACAATGACAATTCCTTTAAATACCGGGATATATAGAGAAAACTAAATAAATGGAGTAGGAAAAAGTAATAGCTGTTTGTTATCAAAATAAGCCTGTGTATGTATTTATGCATCTGTGTGTGCGCAAAGCAGCTGTGAAGGACAATAAACTGGGACAAAACAGGGCAAGCACTGTACAAATCCCACACACGACGAGGCATGGATCAGCTCCCCACTGTAGCCATCAGGGATGCAATAACTGTTTCCTACACACTCCACACTCCAAAGATTAGCCAGGTCAGGAAGAAAATCCAGGACAACCAGCACACCAGCCGGAACAAACTCTGCACATGCACAAACACGCTTGTGAGCGCACACACACACATTGAGGTGCTGTTCACTTCATTGATATAGATGTGAGGAGACAGAACTCTCCTGTCCACATGAACACTTAGAACAAATGGATTAATCTGTTCTTTTCCCGTATTTGTTCAAATTATGTATGAATCACTTTGTTCCCATATAATGTGAAATAAACAGAAGTAGAAAGAGAGAGGCCACAATCAAAACGATGAGCATATATTACCACAGTTAGCATTCACCCCCCCCCCCATACACACAAATCCAACACACGTGTGTGTATGTGTATCTGTCTGTATGCAGTCGCTGTGTTTGAAGAAGACACTGACCTCTCTCTGCCCTCTCACTTGCCCAAACACACACACACACATTCAGATTCCACAGTTACAGTCCCTGGAAACAAGGCTCACAACCCGACCAGCATTTAAACCCATTTGGCTCCATTCATCCTTTACAGAGCGATTGTGTTTCTCTTTACACGACTGATAACCAGCCTTGTACACCCAATACACATTCACACAGAGACACAAAGCTGTCGTCATCTCGGTGATTTAGCTGGCCAGACCATTGTACTATAATCCCATGTGTGACAATAGTAGCCGGTGGCAACCACATCAGCATCTCCATGTTGATATGGCGAAATTTATGTGGAACTCAGACAGATCTTGTTTAATTTTCCAATACATGCATTTGGTTCCCCCTGTGAATCCCATAAAATGATCTCCTTGCAGCAAAATCTGTGTAAGTGTGTGTGCTCTCTGTCAGACGATCATGTTGAATGCTGAACCTCAGCTAAGCCAAACATCCAGTGTTGCTGGGAGAACTACTTGAAAGGCAAACATATTTATAATTGTGAATAGCCCACTGTGAGAAAACAGACTAATTACAACAAAGTATTATGGGTTGTTACGAGGAAAAAAAAGGTGTGGGTAGATGAATAGCTAAGAATAGCTTTATAATGGTGGAAGGATGGATGGATGGGAAAACTAGAGTGAAAGGGTGAAGCATAAAAGAAGGTCTGAAAGACTGAAGGAATAAAAGTATGAGACAGATGGGAAATGGAGAACATGAAAAACAAGTAGAAGAGTTTTAGGATCTTTCAACATCAAGTAAATATGTCCCGATTTCTGTGTGTGCCTGTGCGTGCCTGCTGCGGGACTGGGGGGGTTACACCAATCCCTTTTTTTTTTACCCCCCTTCTTTGTAGGCAAGCAGCACCAGGGCAGGTTTTATTGACCAGTGCCAGAGAGGACACGCTCTCTACTTAAAGAGAAAATAGGTCATCTACAATGCAGCTGGACACACACACACACACACACACACACACACACACACACACACACACACACACACACACACACACACACACACACACACACACCACACACACACACACACACACACACACACACACACACACACACACACACACACACACACACGCAAACACACACATCCCAACACAGTGATGGTGACCCACTTCATTCAATGCACTCAGTCGGCAAGACTTAAGCAAAGACATTGACGTTAGGCTTCTTAATAATTGCATTGATGATGATTAATGATTAATTAATTAATTATTAATGATTGTCAGCACATAAACTACACTATTCTAAGATGGTGAAAATATAAATTAATATATTTATATATTCATGTATTAATTTACTGTAAACATACAGTAAACACTGATAAATATTATGCTATCTTTTGGAAATGAGTGAAGTAACATTGGACACCGATGTAATGCAAGCATCATCTGGTTTTATTTTGTTTTAGCGGTGATGTAAATGTTATTTTAGGCTTCCCCACCTTAACATACATAATTTATTGCATTTTTAAATTAGATTTCAAAGACATTACATTTAAGAAAGTTTCAATTCGAATACAGTGAATCTTTCTGATCACCTTCCGCGAACAAATCCATTGAATTCCTCCTTAATAAATACAACTTGTGTGTTCTAACTGCAGTTTGAAGTCTCTGCAGTGTTGTAATTCAGATGAGTAGGAAACCGTATGATCGCTGACATTGAGCCCCAGTTGGGGAGAAGCCTCTGCCTGCTGAGGTCTGGGTGGAGAAGTGCAGTAAAGACCACTTCAATGCTGAAACACCTGAGGACAGTTGAAGGACACACACACACACACACACACACACACACACACACACACACACACACACACACACACACACACACACACACACACACACACACACACACACACACACACACACACACACACACACACACATATAGGCGGCTGCATATGAATATGCTGACAGATACGTCAGACAGAGCTGCTGCCATATGCTAAAGAGCCCCCAGGCTCCTCTCGCTTCAGACAATATGACACTCTGGCTTTGATATTGCCCTCAGTGTGACTCTCACTGGGATGTGTACAACCCAGACGGAGGAGTGGATAATGGACAGAATTGAAAGCAGAAGCATTTATTTCAAACTGATCCTGTTGGTTGCTTTCAGGCAATTACGTATCATCATCATTGGGGAAGGTATCGCAGTGATGACATTTAATGTCAGTTTCTCTCATTTAAAAACTGATTCACACTGTTGATTTCCTCTGTTTTATTTGAAAACTGGGTTGATTACAGGTAGTTTCTTTCTGAAAACATATAGTGTCAACAAT
This sequence comes from Brachyistius frenatus, assembly GCF_029030835.1. Lineage (NCBI taxonomy): Eukaryota > Metazoa > Chordata > Actinopteri > Embiotocidae > Brachyistius > Brachyistius frenatus. Next base: position 721,329 of record NW_027210626.1, read on the forward strand.
GGTGTTCTGCAATCTGACACTGCAACATCTGGTTTGTATCTGTTGCTATGTAAAATAATAATAGACTGCATATAAAGGTGTTCGAAGCTTCATGGTCTGAAAAATGAAGCCGATTCAAAAGTGCCTTAACCTGCAATACCAACAAGGGACACTAAAGGTTGGCTTCAAAAAACCTCCAGCTCCAGAGACTCCCATTCAACATCTCTCATGAAATTCAAAGTAAATAAATGTTTTTCACAAGTTGTTATGGTTTAGCTTTCTTAAGTCACTCTGGCGGTAAATCGGAAAATAATCCTGTCATTCATTAGAAAATAATGTTTTTTGGGGTGGGGTGTGTTTGATTGACAGAGCTGTGGTTCTGTCAGGTTTCTGTTGTTAGTGTCATCACATTTCCAATCTTATTGAGTGAGATCCAGCGCCCCCCCCAGCTGCTCCAAAAACAGTCACTTCTGGCACCAAACCGCTGTGAATTAGCAGGATGGTGACAGCTAATATCTGAACTCGAGACTTCATTACAGCAGTTTACAAACCAATAGGTGACATCATTGTTGGTTGCTGTTTGTAAATAACATAAACTATCTTTAAAAAAGGGATCGAAGCCATTTCATCCACTTTTTGTTTCCCCTGTGTGAAGCTACACACATTTTCTTACTTTAGTAGGAGCCTTTTTTTTAGTTTATGCCCTCTATGATTGTGTTTTGCTTTGCTGGAATGATATAGTCCAAAGGAAATAAAGGAAAATACAGCAAAAGGTACAATATACTTAATGTATAGAATATTGATCAAAAAACACTTCATTTTACAGCCATATTTACCACACTGCATATTAGCACACCTTACATTACCTCACTAAATCCCACCAAACCAAACATTTCTCACATAACTCATTAGTTCTCACCTTGAACATGAACAACACAACATGAATCTATCTCTGACAGCGGAGGGAAGGTCGGAATGTATTTGTGTAGTACGGGCCTGGGGTGGCTAATGGGATTCTCCTGCATGCCACAGGGGATACAATGAGAGGCAATTTGATCAAGGTTCGTATAACAAAATAATAATCACATTCACAGCTTCATGCCAATGTCGCAGTCACTTCCACTCGCAGTGTCGTGCATTCACCTTAGCTCTATGTTGTTTGATGCTCTGTTCTGTTTCTCATTGTTGTTTCAAACCTGATAATTTAAAAAAAGACGATTCTGAAACAACAAAACAGAGTGCTACACCTGAATCACACTTCACTTGTTTCCTGTGTTATTTGGACTGCTATTTGTAACAGCACCACTAATTGCATCTTAAAAAAAAAAAGCATATCTCCTGGAAGGGGAGAAGGTCGAGTGCACATGCAGTCCTATAACCTTTAAGGGAGCCTGATTAAGTTATTGTCTTGGTTTCCTGTTTAAGTTCTAGCATTATCATGGCACCATAACACCTAAAAAAGTACAAAAACACGTTTCTTCAACTCAGTCAGTGCAAGTGAACTGTCAAAAGTGTTTCCCCTCCCTTGAAACCAATGCATGCTGGGACAGTGTCCGCTCCTCTGTTTAATTAATTGGCTTGTATAAAAGCAGGAATCCATAATTGAATGCCTTAGATTCACGATCCACTGAGAGCTGGTATGCAATGCTCTACGGAAATAGCAAAATGGGGTCTCCTCAGGCTATAGGGACCAGTGCATCAGGAAGTTATGGTAGTGCCAAAGTACTTTGTAAGTATGTGTCCATCATGTGCATGCATCTGCGTGTATCCATACGCTTGTGTGCGTCTGTGTGTGTGCAGTAGGATTCCTTGGGGCAGGTGTCTCAGCAGTGGTTGGGGCACAACAGCACTAAATCACTCCTCAAATGACACACCTCACCACGGGTGTCCAGCCATGTGTTACTGCTGAGAGAGAGCAGGAAAGAGAGAGGGAAACCCAGTGGTAATGGTTACTGGGTCGGTCACACTCACACACACACACACACACACACACACACACACACACACACACACACACACACACACACACACACACACACACACACACACACACACACACACACACACACACACACACACACACACACACGGAGAGAGAGAGATAAACCTCTCAATAAATCAACATCTTGTGATTTTGGTGACACATACAGCATGTATGCAAGTATATGCTCTGCTATGCTCTTGTACTGCTTGCATGTGTGTAACCATTCCTGCCTGTGTGTGTGTGTGTGTGTGTGTGTGTGTGTGTGTGTGTGTGTGTGTGTGTGTGTGTGTGTGTGTGTGTGTGTGTGTGTGTGTGTGTGTGTGTGTGTGTGTGTGTGTGTGTGTGTGTGTGTGTGTGTGTGTGTGACAGACCAGCGCAGGTGAACCACAGACAGGGCCAGACATCCTGGCACGATCCAAATACACATCAAGACTCTCGCCTTACCCGCTCCTCCCCAGCTTTCCTCTGGCTCCTCCCCCTTGTTCTCCCATCACCCTCAGCTGCTGCAGCGTGCACACGTAAGGTGTGTCAACAACACATTACACGAAATGTTACTGAGTATTGTATATTTTCCTTAACTTGTATAGTTTTGGTCTTTTCACGTCTCATTTGGGTTTCACACTGTGTGTTTATTGTTTGTTACACGTAACCCATATGAGGGCACATATTCACATACACACACACCTGCCTCAATGAAATCAAACACACATGTACAAACACGCTGTCTGCAGACACACCGTCGTCACGGAATCCCGCTGAGTGTGCAAACATGTTGTATGTCTGGTGTGTGTGGAGTAATGAGTCATCACTGATGACACGAGCATAGATAGTATTCACCTAAGTCAACAAACCCCCTGAACTAATCTTAGAACACACTACCACACAAATCACACACAACCACGAGATACATTAAAGCTCTGGGAAACAACACGCGAGAAACAAAGTAAGATAAAGAAAAATGACTACAACAAGGAATATTAAATATGAGCACAAATTCAAATGAGACACACTCTGAAGGAATTAATAAAGATAAAAGAAAGTTACCATCGTTGAAATATAGCGGCAACAATTGGCAGGATTAAAGATTTAAAGTTACTTAAGTGTTACTGTATTTTAACTTTACATTAGGAATACAATTATTTTTTTATTTTGTTGCCTTCCAGAGAGACGGGACTTTGCTGACATTACATACAAATGTGTGACAAAGAATGAAGGTGTAACTATCTGAGACAACAGTACATAAAGACGCAACATATATTCGTTTTTTGGATCTGAAATCCCAACAAATCCCTAAAAAATAAAGCAAATCTAAAAACCTTACCGCTATCATGTATCACCTTTGCTCAAGAATGACTCAGTCAGGACTTTCTAAACTTTCATTTCTTTGACTTTAAGCCCCAGGGGTGCAGAGAAGAGCATGTTTAGTGGTGAGACACTTGGAGAAGTGCAGGTTCAGCAGAGGTGTATTTCTAGTGTGGCACCCTGCAGAGCTAATGTTAGTGGGAGTCTGTGAAGCCCCAGCTCATTGCGGTGGGACACAAAAGTTAAATAATCTACCTGTTTCTACCCGTTCTCTCGAAGCAGCGCTGCACCAGAATTGCTGCTCTGTGCAAATATGGTATGTTCTGCTCTCAGTTTCACATGCTCACAGACACATATTCAAACCTCCGCTGTGCTCAAACTGATACACTCACACACACATACTGAGAACTATTCACCTCACACATTGAATTTTGTTATTCTTGAATCTTGTAAAACTGGGTGTCAGACTGTGTGTGTGTGTGTGTGTGTGTGTGTGTGTGTGTGTGTGTGTGTGTGTGTGTGTGTGTGTGTGTGTGTGTGTGTGTGTGTGTGTGTGTGTGTGTGTGTGTGTGTGTGTGTGTGTGTGTGTGTGTGTGTGTGTGTGTGTACTATCAGTAAAGTTAGTGATGGTGCTATTCGTTCCTAAAGACTGAGACAAGAAATGCAAACTGAGTTAAATACAAAGCTTCCAGACTGCCTGCATGCACATATATTATTAAACATCCAGAATACACCCACAAACATGCATGCATGCACACACACACACACACACACACACACACACACACACACACACACACACACACACACACACACACACACACACACACACACACACACACACACACACACACACACACACACACACACACACACACACACACACACACACACACACACACACCAGTCAAAGAAGCACTTCTTTGGGCAGTAGCAACTGCGGCGGATACCCATTGTTAAGATTATATTGGACTTTTAATAAAGTTCAAATAAGATTCTGGCCAGTCTGTCTCATCCACAGCTTCCTTCCTGACCGCAGCCAGTGAAACTTAACACAACACTCTGTAAAAGCCGCAGTGAAACCTCCCTCACCCCGGCTTATAAAGTGAGAGAGTTATAGTGTCCAATGATGGTCTGTGAGCTTTACTTTTAGAGTCACATTGTGCAGAGACAAAGAATTTCTGTTTTTACTCATAAGGTTTGCATTATGCAAAATCAAATAATCTAATGGCAAGTCATTAGGATAAATTTAGTGAAACTCCTCTTTCCCACAGTACCGTTTGTTGAAAAATGAACTGTCTTGTTCATAAGAACTCGACACCAGAACATCCAATCAATTAATTAACTCACGCGTAGGAAAATTCTCCTTCCATTTCAGAAACGCTGGTTAGCATTACTTTAGGTTGTTGTTATGAGGAATGGCAAGAGCGATAAAGGCTCTCAGTGCTGTCATTTATCAAGGGAGAGAGTGGACATTCATCATAGGGGTTGCTAAAGAGTCCTGTAAAGAATGAGCTGCCACGGCCCATTTCAGTTGAAACCACAGTTTGAATTCTTTTGTGTATTATTTCAGTGTTAAGCAACAGTATTAGGGATCCAATTAAATCATTTGTTTCTATTTGAGAAATTATTTGCAATTAGTGTAATGACGAATATTTGGAAAAACACAGCTGGATGGACAGTCTCTCTTTCTCTGTATCCCACAAACACACTGACACGCACACATACATACATACTGTGGCGTCCCCCTTAATGCTGGGGCCAGTGACAGTCTGAAAGGCAAGAGTGATGGATGGGCAGGGCTTAATCACCTTTAATCAGCTCCGTCCTTGAATAATGATGAACAGCCCTTTATACACACCGAATGCAAAGAGAAAGAGAAGCTTTGAGAAAAGATGTGCGTTGCATACTCTTTGTTGAATTCATAAGTAGCGGCTGATGCCGCTCCTCCTCCCCTGCTTTCATTCCATACATCCACTTTGTCAGTGCAGCAGATGCACTGGCAGCCACGTTCTTTCTGTTCCAGCTCCAGCAGCCTCATTCATGTGTCTTTACCGTCTAACAAAATAAAGTAACAACAGATGATGTCCTCTTTTAGCTAAGCAAATGCAAGAACGTTCTGTTTTGTTTTGTGACTGCCAGTTTACTATAGAAGTTCCATGCTAAGCTGAGACAGAAATACGCTACAGCTCTCAGTGCCAGGTGCTGTGAAGGCTAAAGCTGGCTCTCTGCTCTATGGGTGTGAAAATCGTACTGACGACTGAGGAGGGTATTTGTGTAGAAAATACAAAATTGAAAAAATTTCAACCATATCCTGATCGAAGGCAAGTTTGTGTGTCTTTTCTCTGGCACCAGTTGTATGCACATTTTTTCATCTTTCAATTAATTAAACCAGACTGCCAATTCCATTTTATTAAATCCAAAATGCAAAAACAGGATTAAATAAGAATTCTAAATTTGATCAGAAACGGGTAAGAGTAATATTTAAAAATCAAAATAAAGCACAGGTAAAATGCTCGCCTTTCAAAATGATCTGAAAGCAGTGTTTGCCCCGTCTCTGGCCCCATTCTCCCAACCTCCCCTCCCACTCTGCCATCAACCACCGCAGCCTCGGTGTGGTTGACAGGCAGCTGAAGGGCAGTGCTGTCAGGGAGGCCAAAGGCTGGAGCGTGGGGGGGCTAGCGGGGCAGCTGAGCCCCAGGACAATGCCATTACAGTGGGGATGAGGAGTGCATGAATGACCTGAGGAAATCGTGGGGCCAGCAGGAATGTTCTCCCGCTGGGCGAACACATGGTATTTCACTCTACAGCAGGGTGATAACCCCCCACCAACACCACCCCCTGACCCCCCCCCCACCCATAACAGCTACCCAGAGTAGTCCATCATTAAAAAGAAACTTGGCGAAGGGTTGTCTTTGCAGGCAGATGCAGAACGCGGCGTGGTTACGTGGACGCAGACATGTGGAAGCTGCACAGAGTTCACGATCTTTACGGATTCTCTATCACTCAAGCATGAACATGCACTCTTGTCTTTGTTCTCTTTTTAGATTTATTCAGTGGACACTACAGATAATGTTTCTCAGTAAAATTATGCTCTCAGGTCTCCTTTAATATTTTGAAAGAAAACTCAGAAACACACACTAAAACCCTTTGATCCATTTACTAAAAACCTGCACAAATGAAGTTGTTTATCTCACAGTCATGTCTTTATAATCATCATCCTCTCCTGCTCACAGTCACAGTCAGCCTCGCTGCATTAGACAACAGTATGTGCGAGTGGCCTCCTATTCAAGGGGACATTGACCTCAATGCAGCCTCATGTGGCTCCATGTTTTAAGCCTGAAATTATGCGAGGAGCATGTTATAACCCCACACAGACCAGTCTATAGTGTGTGTCACCACGTTATTGTCAGTCCCCACAGGTTACTTTAGTTCACCAGCTAACAGAGAGTCTTGCAGTCTCAAATCCTTGAACCTCAAGTGGTAGGAAGGACAGTCCAATAGGCAATAAGTTATAGGGACCAGTAAGATGCAGAGTCATTTAAAACAAGGTTAAGAGTGACATGCTGTTACTTTTGATCAAATGGCACATTAAAAGTCAGGCTAAATATGACTTAATTTTGTCCCTGCAGCTCTAATTCTAATCATACTGTGTTTTTAACAGTGAAAGGTGTCTTGCTGTTGCTAGGCAACGGGTAGGCAGCTGTCAATCATCTTTGTGCAGGCAAACTACTACCCATTAACAATAATTATGTTCATATAATCAAAAACACAAATGTGTCTGCAACTCCAAATGTCTCACTAACATTCTTTAATGTTTTTGTGATTTCTCTCTGCTTGGACAGATGGTTTCAGGTAGTCAGCATCAAGAAGAACAGTGCCAGCCTTTTGTCTTTTTATGCTGTTGACAGTTCACTTAGGAAGATCAACCCCTTTGATTTTTAAAATTGATAACCAAGAAAAAAAACTGCTGTAATGTAGGGCATTTATCTGCTCAGTGCTGAATGCGGGAAGGCGACACATGCTGCTTAGATAAAACACGAGGTATAAAAACACATCTGATGAGAAGGCAGATAATAAAAAATAAAAAAACTGGAATATAATCTATTTCATGTGAAATATGGAGCAAACTAGTTGTACTATGTCAAAAAAAAAATACTGCATACATGATACCATTGTCCAATGTTAACCAGATGTTAAAGGTCGTGTGCAATTAACTGAAAGCGATGCGGTATGCTCCATGTAATTCAATGGGCTTCCTCATTTTTCCCATGCACTGGAAGTATCTTTCGTGCTAGCAAAAACCCTTCTTCTCTTTCCTTATTGTTTTTATAGGCCCATAAATAGTCGGGTCTAAATTAATGAGGCCACAGAGACAGTGATGGAGGAGTGAGGGGGATAAAAGAATGAAGAGATGAAAGGAGTGATAGATGGCATCATTATAACACAACGCATCTCACTTAACAGAACTGTTGGCTTTGGACGTTGTATGTTTAAGTGTGTGCCAATTGTCGTCTCGCCATGCTCGAGTGTACAAACAGACACACGCATGCACACATGGAAAGGCAAAGCTCTTGGAGGCATCACATCTACATGCACACACACACACACACACACACACACACACACACACACACACACACACACACACACACACACACACACACACACACACACACACACACACACACACACACACACACACACACACACACACACACACACACACACACACACACAAGCACACACCCAAACACACCCTCTAAACATACTGTCTACAAAGATAGAAAAAATTAACCACTGAGCACATTTACACACCAAGTTACACACATAGAAGCTAAAACTCTCAAGTGGCCATAAACATACACAGATGACAAAGAAAAAGCAACTCGCTTACACACGCAGGCACGCGCGCGCGCACACACACACACACACACACACACACACACACACACACACACACACACACACACACACACACACACACACACACACACACACACACACACTCGTAATTAGCTCAACTGCAGTTATGAGAAATGAAGATAGAGCCTATTCTTTCCCCACCTGGGGACAATTAACTGAGTAGCTCAGTTAAGCTGAGCACACTGGTAATTAACACTGAACCTCAGTCAGTTAGCTGGCTGATAGCACAACTCTGCAATACCACATTGTTTCAGCTGAAAGACTTCACAGAGCCCATTTTCTGCAAACCAGAATAACTCATTCTGGTTTGTCCCTTTCTTCACTGCAGCATCCTCACGCTGGAAGGAGACACCAAAAATGAATCTGGAATTATAGATGAGTATATAATTACTAGTAAACTAGAAGACACCTAAAGAGTGCAGAGCTGATCAGATTGATCAGCTTCATGTTGAGCCCAAACCACATCTTTTTAGTCTCCTGGATAAATAATTTTTTTAAAAAGTCAAATTAAGTAATGAAATCTGGTGATATAATACACTAAACTAGTTTTGTATATGTAAACCGACACATATCTGATAGATTTGCCTATTGTGTAATTGTTCCTCATTGCTTAAATCTACAACATTTTTACTTTATGAGATGTAATGATGGAACTCAAAAAGGCAAACAACCGAAATAAAAAGGAACCCTGTGGCTGAGCATTTACTGTTCCCCATGGAAATCTATCACTGTCAAGGCATTATCCATTTTTTTTTATTATGTAAGGATCGACTGACACTAATAGTTATCTTCAAAATGAAGAAATGTAGTAAAGTTGAAAAATGGCATGAAAAAAAAAAAAAAAAACCTGAAGCCCCTGTTCAGAGACGTGGGGGGAGATTGACAGATGAAAGATGTTTGCTTCATAATTAAAAGGTGTGTGCACCCTTGGTTGATGTATGGCATTGTAATTAACACCTTATTTCGCTGATAATGGGATGCAGTGTAATCTATCAACCATCAAGCAGTCATGTCTCTCTCTCCCACGCTTTTCGTCCCTCAACCCCTAAATTTCCTGCATGTGTGTTGCGAGTGTATGTGTCACTCAGCCCAGCATTAGCATGGAAAGTACATGCAGATGGCAGCCACAGCCAGTAACCTTTCAGGATCCATTTACATGTAAATCGATGGATTAATTGGCTAAAGCTCATTAGAGCTGGGGTCTCATCAATATCACACACCTCAATTACCCCTGCCAGCGAGCTGTCATACCCAACTCATAGAGACAGACAGACAGACACACACACACACACACACACACACACACACACACACACACACACACACACACACACACACACACACCAGTGGTACAGGATCCACCAAGAATGAATAGAAATTGTTAAAATAAAGAAAAATCCATAATTGCGTTTATTGTCTACATAAATGTGGCTGGACTGTTCTGAAGGGTTTATATTTTGTACTGCCGCAACACTGATTGCATTTTACAAAACCAAAACTTTCAAAATGTCAATACTTAATGATTTTTAATGCTATTATTCATTTACTAATAACTAGTTATGATAATAGCAGCATTTACCGGTGCTTTCCAGAGATTGTAAAGGTCTGAAATGGCATTAAGGTCAGATGACACGAAAGCACTGAAATGTTTTTGCAGGTTCTAATAAAAATGTCACATCACAGGTACGTCTGTTGACAGAATACTGCTTCCCTGTTGATGTATTGAGTTGTGATTGAATAAAACTACTATGTCAGATGTGAAGGACAGAAAACTGATATTCAGAATCTAGTGGAACGCCAATATCAGCCCCCACACATCAATGTAGCAGTTTGCATCAACAACATTACAAAGCCAGCTGAGGAAGCAGGGAGAAACAGGCAGGAGTCAGTGCGGGGGCCTGGCATTAATCAGTGAGATTTCTCAAACATTCCTCGAGGCTTTGCACTTTGGCATCGCCTCCAGGTGCTGAAATTGAACACTTAATAGCAAAAGACTAGCAGAGCGGAAGAAATGGAAAGATTGGTTGGTTGTATCGCTAGGCGTGGGCCGCGCTGCCTTCACCTTGACAAATGTCTGGTGCCATCCATTTGAACAGACAGAGGTGGAGGGAAATGAATCGGCGGAGGTGGGAAATCTGTGGATGATGAGTACAGTAATCTTGTTGGACACTGCTGTCTGCCATTTTACTCTGCTCATCTTCACACTGCTTCTAACCTTCCATGCATATTTGTGTGTGTGTGTGTGTGTGTGTGTGTGTATATAATTTGTAAGAAAGGTCAGTGCTCATTTCCACAGTATCCCTCAACCTTTAAAGGTTGGATTCTTTGTCCTGGTCTAAGTGACACTTTATTCAAGCCTCTACAAGAGGAGAGACTGAGACAAAGACACACAAAGAGGCCTTTAAGGGAACTACCATCAAACATTTTTGGCAGTGCAAACACTTGTTGGCACACGAATCTGGTATTGATGAAGGTAGCGCTTAGGGGCTAAGATGTTGGGGGAACTAAAAATACCGAGCTGCATGAGCTTTACTGGAGTGTATGGCATGAATCAATAAAACAGCTTCACACTACAGAGAATATAAGATTATTTTGTTGATAAGAGATTAAAAAAAAACACTGAAAAGTTCCATCACTCCCATAATTATGCCTCAGACTGGGAAGTCTGTATACTATAGTCTAGTACAGGGGTCTCACATTGTTTTTCCTCTGAGAGCTACTTTGATCAAATGAAATGAAAGGATCCTAGGACCCTGGAAGATGTATTCACATAGCTGAGGTCCACCACCACTAGAAGCTCGTGGACCTACCGATTGGAGATCCCAAATCTAGTGCAAAGTCCATGTCGGGAGGAGGCCAAGGTGGATGGATCAAACCAAATTTTTACCGCTGTGTGCGTCCCATGTGAAGCTAAGCATCAATGTTGATTTACTTTAAGTTACATAACTTAACTGACGTAGCGTATTTAACTAACATACGGTATGACACATAACTTGCGTTACATACTTATTTTAACTCAAACTATGAAAAGTAATTTCTCACTGGTGACTCATACATTTTCTTCCTTTGCAGTGGATATGACCAAAATATCTGGATCATTAATGGATATATTTCCCACCTTTTCTAATATCCAAACATGTCATGTTCAATCTTGGACATTATTTTTTTCTTTTATTTTGCTTTATAAGAATATATATATATATTTATTTATTTTTTTATTGTATTGTAGTTGTAATAACTATGACTTGACATCTGATGGTGACAGCAAGTTCCAGACTCACACAGTCAATTGGGTTTTGTTTAGATGCTGTAAAATTGGTAGAGATATATAAAAAAAAAAAGTTGGTCAATATTGCTGGTTCTTATCTAGATTGCTTCACATTGTCAACGAAGAACACAAGGATGGGAAAAGAGACACACATGCACACAGCTGCGGGCCTTTAAGGTTGTCCAGCGTGGTCCAGCGTTGTCGTCTCCACGCTTGGCTGCACTGGGAATGCTCGGTTGTGTTTGGCATTCGGAGTGCAGGGACAGCTAAAGGCCTGATCACTGAGGCCTGACTGCCTTTAATCAGCGCGCCCAAACTGACATGCATTCATATGCATACACAACAGTAGTACATTCCTCACACGCAAACAGCCTACTCTTCTCTCACAGATGCATGCATTCACACACATACACTTACACACACCAGAGGGCAAGTCGTTCCATCTGACACCATTCTAACTGCCGTGATGAAGGTAAAATGTCACCGCTCGGCCTCTCGCGGGTAGATAGGGAGACTCGCCAATAAATGAGTGCAGAGACCTTTTACTTTATCTCCATCAACTGTTGGAGTACGAGGACTCAAGGATGCATGGAGTCTGAGTCTATGGATCATTTCAGAAGGACAGGACTGTCTGGGACATCAGTGACTTCAGCAGGGGCACAACCTAAGAAATAAATTATCTGCAGGTTATTTCACATAAGGGGAGTGTGTGTTTTAACAATGAGTCAGTGGAGTCCACTTACTTACTTTGCAGTTAAAAAAAAAAAGGTAAAGTTATGCACTATTCATGGAAAATGCATGTTTCCACTCTCAGGAATGTCCCCTGCCTCCAAGCCAACAGAGACAAATCAAATCTTTTCAGCTGACACAGGTGCCCCAGGACGTTTTGGATCTGTCCCGTAGTCCCACCCAGTTAGTTCTGCTTTGTGCCCATGTGACACCTTTACCAGGTTGGCCACCTCCTTTTAGTGAAACTCTTATTTGAGCTCTATGGCTGAGAGTAAGACTAGAAGCCCTAAAATGAAAGGCAGCTTTTTTTTTTTATCTCAACTCTGATTATCCCCACAAATTTCCAGGCACAAACTCAAGTTCATGACCATATTTGAGGGTCAAATGAAAAATTGCCCTTTATCTTTCTGTACTACAATTCCCAATCAAGCTGCAAAAGGGAGCTCACAATATCCCCTTCACCCACACTTGTAAACAAAAATCTAATATTCTGTATTTAAACTCCACATAGCAGGAGCTTCCTAAATCTAATTTCTTTCCTGGAGAGAACTTGAGAGTCAGACCGGAGCATAACATAACACCCTCAACTAAAAGCACAGTTCAACATACAGAAGGGTAAGGTGCACAGACTGACTCCCACTCCTGGTGCCAACATCTTTTTAATTATACGTTACTGACCGTATAAAGGCCAAATTATGTTGATCGTAATGGCAATAGTATCTCAACCTGACACACTGTTTCCTATATGATACCTTTAGTAGCTCCGTCATGCTGTGCATAGAAATAGTGCAATAGAAATTGGACCTGAAAACTCTTCTGAAAGGTCTTTTTACAACCTTTCATTCCAATCCTGAAAATGCAGTATTTCAAAAACTCTCCTCTGACCAGGTTCCTTTGATCCACTTCAGCCTGTTGTAGGTCAAAAGCAGGGAAACACTTTTGACATGTCAGAGACGAGTAGCCAGTCCCTCCATAGACTGTGCAACATCTGGGAAACTAAAAATAGATGTCTTATAACTTCAGACGGAAGGACATTTGAATGTATAACATTTTAAAAAAGGTGCACAAAGTCAGATTGGATTGCCAAAAATAAATACATCACACCAGTAGCAGCATATTTTAAATTCAGTTTCAGAATATGTCAGTGAGAAGTGGATCCTGCTATAGTAAGCACTTTGTCTTCCTCTCCTCCCCTGTGCTCACTTCTGGTTTACTAATGACCTGTATATATTGACAGACATGCCTCTCACACTTATGTCCTGCACTCAGTCTCTATTTCTTTCTCTTACTTACACACATAAGAGTGTAATGTCACATAGACTAATAAATAAGACAGATTTTCAGGTTGGTAGTCTGTGTCCCTGTGGCCTGAGGGGCATTTTGGCCCACCGTGAACTTGACCAACGATAATATAACAATCAGGAATGAGTTTGAAACCAGACATCAGGTGCGAATCTCATCGTTACCGAAGTGTCATCATCACATTTCTCAGGGACGCAACATGCACATTTCTTTTCCCCCTGTATTATTTTAGGACCCTCCCTCGTCTGCCTCTGACTGACTAGTACTCACTGCCTTCGTTGGTTTAGTTTAAGCATGAGGAGTGCGATGGTTAGGATTTCAAAGAATACCAGGATCAGAGCCAATCAGAGGCAGAGGTCGGTTTTTGATAAAGACAAGAGGGAAGAAAAATAACGCAACAACAACCGTCGATCTGGTTCTCTACCGACAAGATTTTAAACAGGTCACCTGTCGAAATGGAAAGTTGAAGAAAAGTAAAGGGGGAGCAGAGAGGTAGAGAATGAAAAAAGAGAACACCCGGCAACAGACGCAGCAAAATAGGCGACATGTTTGCGTTTGAACATCTGACGTAAGTCTTTATTTAATTCTCTTTTTAAATAGTGTAGTCTAATAGTGTTGTATGTCTAGCCTTATACATGTGAATGTGCTATGGTTAATGAGAGTTTTGAGGGTGCACCTGTGGCCATCGCAAACCTCTGGTTGTTTTAGCGGGTTGCAGGATACCCAGCACAAAAGCCATGGCCTTCAAATACAATATTACATGTTCAGAAAATTACCTTCAAGTCTTCCTAAAACCAAGTCAATGTTCCAACACGTTAAGTTTGCGAGTGATTGCTTGGATTTGATTCTGTCAAAGTGATGCGTCACGCAGTTCAGCATTAGAGCGAAGCATTAATGCAGGAAGTGAAGACATCAAAAGTCTTTGAAAACTCTGCGAGGGATGGTGAGATTTCTGCAGTGACAGACTTCTTCGACAAATGAGTGCCTTAGTTCTAATGTGTCACAACATCAACAGCAACCGTCGCCACATTAACTGGCTAAGACCTCACTGCAGAATTATCATTAGACTTCCATGGTGCGCCCCGACTCTCAGAAGTGTTAAAACAGACACCGCTTTGCTTGGCTGTCATTAAAGAGCGCAGTGTTTGTTAAAACGGAAAGGTTGTTTGGCTGACGTCCGCGATGGAGCAACACAGCGAGGTCAGACATCTGCTGGAAGACAGGCATTCGTGTGGTGACGCTCTGGCTTTTGAAAGTGAAATGACACGGAGAGGCCTCTCTTCGCTGAACGCATCTCAGCTGTACAATGAGATGGTGCTTTTGACAACGACTCACAGTGTCACTGTACATGCCTACGGTGCGCGTTTAGATAAGTGGGACACTTGACAGCCGCGGCCCCTATAGATGTGGCTGAGGTTGCGGCTGAGGGCGCCACACATCTTCAGCACCAAGGACAGCAGACATCTCACAAGATAGTGATAGGCCTCGTATATTTATGACTCTAATTCACAAGTTTACACTTAATATATATAGTTTGGTAATTGGTCATTTAATGAGCAGCATTATTATGAATCGACTCTTGGAAAAGTTTTGATTCTATGGTTGTCATTTAACATCATGCCCAGCTGAAGGTGGACACAATAATAAATAGAGAGCTGAGAAAATGATACACGAGTAATAGTTAAGTGGTGAAAGTGGTTGCAGAAAGTGCAGAAATATGGTAAAACACAAAAGAGAGGCTGATTACACTGTAGCCAGACATCTTAGGAATTATTTTGAAATGTTGACTTACATATGGTTTTTCAATAATCTGTTATTTAATAGGAATTCCAGAATATAACATGTTATTAATTGATTTTCCAGTTTTTCATGCAAAATAAACAACATATGCCGATGTGTGCCAAAGAAAAGCTGAATAAGAATTGACCTTGTAAATGTCACTGATAGTTATTCTAGCTTGTGACACGCCGCTGTGTCTTCAGGCTGTGGTGGCAAATCATTTAATGAGCCGACTTCCTGGAACATTTGAAAGTTATACACAAGGGAAAACAAATGGTGGAGCAATACTGACAAAAATGTGGATGTTGAATTGACAGTGATAATGTCACAAATCACACAAGAGGCATTGTGTGCCAGAGAGTTTTCAGCGGGGGTCTATATCCTGGTGACAGCCTGCTTTCTCTCTCTCTGTTGCTTTCACCTCCCCGGTCTCCTCCTCCACCTCTTTTTCCAGCTTGCACCCTCTCATCCATCAGAAATGATGGAATAACTCCCATATTCTACTCCAGCGTTTCAATCCCCTGTTACAGTGCACGAGTATCCAAACATTTACTATGTCTGTCAAACAGGACGTTTCCTGCGGTGTCCATCCTTCTGTCCTTGTCTGTCTTCTGACTCACATGCTCACATATATGAACACACACACACACACACACACACACACACACACACACACACACACACACACACACACACACACACACACACACACACACACACACACACACACACACACACAAAGACTGACCACTGTGAAGAGGCTCGGTCAACTGGCAGGAACCTCCAACAAATAAACACCCCATCTATCTAGCCCTCCATTTCGGTTGTCGGCATGGTTATGTGTGCATGAGTGCGTGTGTGCATTTGGGTATATTTGTCTGTGTATCTGTGTGTGTTAAGTTGAATTCCTGAGCCTGTGGTTACCAGCAGCTTTGAAGTCCCAACAGCACCAGGGCCCCGGGGTGAGAGGCTTACCCACCACCCCCAGCCTGCACTGGAAGGCCCATAAAGAGAAAAGCAAACAGGCAATAATACCCACAATGAACAAACCTTTCCTGCATCCTTGGCTACAGTTCCCTTAGCTCTGCATGCCAGAAACGCACTCATACAAAGTCCCCCCACCCCCACCCCCCCCCACACACACACACACACAGACAGACACAACACATCAATATACTATATGAGTGCACACAGAGATGAAGACAGTGATTTAAGAGGGACTGATACACAGACACATGTTCATGCAATATTTCAGGGACCACATGCAACAATGGACGACCATTTAAATGTGCATTATCTCCTCTGCATGCACGGGCTCTCTCTCACACATACACAGATGTGCATACACCCTACAGTATTATAAGTAGATACAAGATCATTTCTGAGTTTTCTTGTTTAGTGAGTAATTTCTGCATTTGAACTAAAGCAGAATAGAGTCTCTAATTAACGCCACACTCACCGCTCTCTCCTGCTTTCTCTCCCTTCCGACAGACATCTAGCCCTCCTGACTGCTGTGTTGTGGAGGTAGAGTCAGTGTGATTGCTGCAGAACTCTCATGATTAGATTAGCTGCCTTTTTTTTTTTTTTTTTTTTTTTTCGCATTAAGGTTATGAAGATCGTCAGAGGTATGGTCAGTGATTAAATAGTGTAAAGGGGAAAAAACCTAGCAAACAACAGCTTGAAATTAGGATACATCTCTAAACACAGTAAGCCATAACATTACATGTGAGTGCATTTACTTCTGCCGTATGACCAGCCACAACACAGTTGTGTATAAGTTATTAAAATGGGTAAACAGGGAGAAACCTGACACATATAAGGTGACGTCTGACGTATGGACTCCTGTCACGAGATCCAAAAGAAATTCCCTGAAACTTTCTCCAGAGAGAGCGCACAGCTGCCATTGTTCAGGAAAGAGTTTATGTTTCACTCCTTTTGATTTACACATGAATGTGACTTCAGGAGGGGAGGGAAAAATGGGTCTATTTTTACATTTATCAAATTTTGTATAGTATAGTGTTAACATTATGATTCAAGATATTTCTCACTGGAGCACTCAATCCAGGCCTTGTGCTTTCTTCCAGCCTCTCCTCTCCTCTCCTTTTCAGCTCCAAAAAGGCTAAATGCCAAGCAGCACACAGCCAAAAGGCTGCAGCAGCAAAAGCCTCCTAACTAAGCTAAACTGACAAGAGGGGAGAAGACTGATGCAATGGAACACCAGTGTTAGGACCGAGCCGTGTACAGTATAACACTCAATTCAGCCAACCAAACACACACACACACACACACACACACACACACACACACACACACACACACACACACACACACACACACACACACACACACACACACACACACACACACACACACACACACACACACACACACACACACACACACACACACACACACACACACACACACACACACACAGGACAGATTTAACTGATGTGATTGCTTAGATTGGATTTTAAAATGTGAGTGGAGGTGCCCTCCAACAAGGAATCCCACACCCAGGCATATATGGCTGTTGTTGCACTGTGCTAGACTGTGTCACTCCCATTGTGAAAGTGTGCAGCTACAGTATATATCGTGTAGTGATGCTGGAAAGAGGAACAATGGCTCAGAGGATTCAGTGAATTGGAATGCATGAGGGCTCCAATACACAGATGTGTATGTGCAGTATGCAAACACACGTCTGCAACAGAAAAGCCGGAATGACATATATTAGCCTGGTGCTGGATTAGAAATAGTCAGTGCAATCATTGCAATTTAGTAGGGATGTGGTGCTGTGTGTGTGTGTGTGTGTGTGTGTGTGTGTGTGTGTGTGTGTGTGTGTGTGTGTGTGTGTGTGTGTGTGTGTGTGTGTGTGTGTGTGTGTGTGTGTGTGTGTGTGTGTGTGTGTGTGTGTGTGTGTGGAACTGACGTATTCTTGTGCGAGCCGGGCAGTTATATAATGGCCAACACAAACAAACAGAGTCCTTCCAAGAGACCAGAGGAGAGCCAGCAGCTCTGCAAATTCACAGCACTCAACCTCAACAGTCGGGCAGAAAAATATACAAAAAACACAGAAGAAGGAACAATATGGGTGATGAAAAATGTAAGGAAATTTTAAGCAAAAGAGTTCTGCAGGGATGTTGAAACTTTTCTCCTTTAATTAATTGACTGAAATGGGCTTTTGATCAATACTTAATGTATTTTAAGGCAGAAACCAAAAACCACATGTTAACCACTGATTAATTACATTTTAAACTGCGTTGTATATTGTTATATTCTTTTCAGGAAAGGAGCCAGTATATGTCCCCATTTGAATCTCTTAAAATATACCCAACTTAGCTGTACAATGCATGAAGTCATGCAAAAAGAAACACTGATGATTTAATGGTTTTAAAATCCAATGTTTTAATAAGATAGCAGCAGTGTCTTCTGTGATAGTAATAGTTCCTTTGCAGAATTTCTAATCCTAAGAGGGTAGGGAGAGTCTAAACCAATCTATCAAAAATAGAACACTGGCATCTCACTGGACAATGTAGGTGAATTTACTGATACTTTGCCCAATAGTGTGGTCTGACCAGACTGTATTGAGATACAGACCTTAGTTGATTGGCAGCAGCCCCCATGTCATTACAGGGAATTCATCATCTGTTTATACACAACTGCTGAACAGAGCTTTTCTTGATTATAATTAAATGGTAAAATAAAAGAGAAGTCAATTCAGGCAAAGCTTGAGTGTTTAATTGGTCAAGTTGATGTCGGCTTGCGTGACATTGTCAATGAAAGATGTATAACGTGAGTCAAGAATGTTTGCCTGAAAGCCAAGCCATTCTGTGCATGAGGGCAGCAGCTAAATCACTTAAGCGGGAGAGTGAAGAGTGATATAAAACATTTGACATGATATGGACAAAGGGCTTTGAACCAGCAGCCAAGACTGTCAGCCACTGGGGCGAGCGGAAACGGAGAGAGGGAGGAAAGGAAGTAAACGAAAAGGAAACTTCTATTTTGAAATGTTGAGATTGTTACTGTCAAGAAATAAAACTTATTTTAGAATGTGTATCATAAATAAATGAAATCAATTTTTTTTTTTCCATTTAAGCGCATGTCTGCCTTCCATTGCTTATGGTAAAAAAAATACGGTAGGTAACCAGGACAGGTCCAGCAGCTCGTGCTCAGGCATATGTGACAGTGTGTGTGTGTGTGTGTGTGTGTGTGTGTGTGTGTGTGTGTGTGTGTGTGTGTGTGTGTGTGTGTGTGTGTGTGTGTGTGTGTGTGTGTGTGTGTGTGTGTGTGTGTGTGTGTGTGTGTGTACAGATTTACAGCAGCATGTGTATAATTGCAATAAGCATTATGTTGCTGGTAAGTTTCAGGATTGTGTGTCTTGATAAATCCAGCAAGAATGTAAACCTGGATCTATCCTCAACATATAAGAGAACAGCTGCTTGCGAGACACACACACACACACACACACACACACACACACACACACACACACACACACACACACACACACACACACACACACACACACACACACACACACACACACACACACACACACACACACTCGACAAACAGACATCCGTTTGCTGTTTTAGGATCAAATTAGGGTTGCAGGAATTTCACACTGACGGTAGAAAGGAGCTGGTTCACCTGCTCCAGTCTGTTGTAGTGACAGAAGAAAGACTGACTTAGCGAGATTAGATCTGGCCTCACATTCTCTGTGGAAAGGGCGAAGCCCGCTCACAAAACATACTGTAATCCACACGATGACTGACGCGTCCATTCACATTGTACAATCTTAAAAACTCCATGTCCACTCACAGAGTTTCTCCTCAACAAAAAAAAAATATGACAAGACATTGTCTGCTCTGATATGGATGAAAAAACATCGGGATATGTTTATAGGAATAAACGCTGCATCTCGTGAAATTTGCAATGACACATACGTTGCAGCTATCAGTCACATGGCCAAAAAAATGTATACACTCGCATGACTGCAGCTCACACATAGTGCTCCATTACCTAACCAGACAGAGTTTGTGTGTTCTATTGAAGGCGCCACTGAAAAAACATCCTCGCTTTCACTCGCTTTCACTCACTTTCACTCACTCACTCACACACACACACACACACACACACACACACACACACACACACACACACACACACACACACACACACACACACACACACACACACACACACACACACACACACACACACACACACACACACACAGCCCAGCATGATAATACTAGAGTGTACACTATTGAAGCCCTTAAACCCACTTTAGATTCTGCATAAACAAAGACAACTGCTCTCACACTCACGGTCTTCCTCCCTTACTCTCTCACACACACACACACACACACACACACACACACACACACACACACACACACACACACACACACACACACACACACACACACACACACACACACACACACACACACACACACACACACACACACACACACACACACACACACACAGAATAGAGAATTCGGTAAATGGAAGAAGTTGCATCAAGGCATCTCGTCAAAGAAAACAAAGCATTAAAAATTCAGCAAAGGTGCTTCATCATCATCTGACTCAGAGCCAACAACACTTAAACCAAACTCTTAGAACAACCTCACTGCTGCTGCCAGGCATCATGTCTGTATGATCACTTGATTATTCATCAGTGGCCTTAGCTTAGAGATATGTTTATTTTAGTGAAACGGCAATGTGGAGAGTTACTTCTCAGGGCACCAAAGAGTCACTGAAGAGTTTCCCAACACCATAGTTTTAATTGGCTGTAATTCAATTCACAAAAATGTATCTGTACAATGTAGATTCTCCCTCTTATCCACAGCCCATTTCACAATACATCAACACCAGTCTAACTCAGAGTTCATGGATTTATGGGATAACATCTTCCCAAATAGGTCTTAGGGCCCAACATGCGTCTGTTTGAAAGTCCGTGACATGTAAATACTTGAGAAACCATGTCTTAAACATCTGCTTCGATCTGTTTAAGCTGGCTGGAGCCCTGTAAACATGTTTTCATCTTTTCGGCTATATCTGTCTGTACGGTGACCTAACCCCATTCAGCTATCTATCTGTTAACACAGAGGGCCTGGAGAGCGAGCTGCACGATGGGGCCCCCGACGGCTGCACGCGGGGGCTGTGGGGGCCTGTTGGTGCAGCTGTCCCACTCCATTGTAACATAAGACCTTATTAGAGTCCATTAGAGCACTCTGAAACTAATAAGAGATTGTCAAACACATCCAAACATTCACACAATTCACAGAGTGGCAGGAAGTGAAAGGAGGGTGGTATGAGGGGGACAGGGGTCTGCCATTTGTCCACAAAATGTCCCATTCTGGTGATGACATCTTTTGTTCTTTCAAATTGGGGGGAAAAAGCAGAAAAGCAGGCAGGCAAAATCTAAATGCATTTTGTAAAATGTGATGACAAAATGTTATTTTTAAACACCAGTTTTTAAGGGGAAAAAGTAAAGGTAAAATTGTATTTAATGAGCGGACTTATATCTCATGCTAATCCTTGTTTTTGTCGTTGTTGTTTACATTTTGTACGCAAAGTTTTTATCTGACAGGTCCAACAAAGTTTCCACATGCATCTGGACGGTGAGACGGGCTCATCTGGAGTCCACAGCCCCAGAAAAAGAGTTTATACCGGCCCTGGCAGCAGGGGCTTGACCTGGAAGACTGCCTTTGATCTTTAATTAACACTGGACACGGCTCTGGAGAGGACAGAGCTGATGAACATGCAGAGCGTTTGGGACCATCCACAATCACCGAGAATGCTGAAGAGCAACGTTTCAAACTTAACATCGCTTTCACTTTTAAGAATGTGTGGGACAGCCGCAGTGCAGTGGTGGCTTCTAAAGCAGAGAGGAAGAATTATAGAGCGGCGTGGACCACTTTCCCTTTCCACAACAAAGAGAATGTGAGGTTTGATGGCACATGCAGCTGGAGCTTTGGTCTCATTTGCCACTGAGTAGTTTTCTCTCACGGTCAAACAAGATATAAAGAAACAAACCAGTTCAGCATTAAGTAAGCAAATATATACCACATCTGTTTTCATGTAAAAAAAATGCTGGTATTTTAACATAAAATGTATTGAACATTTTCACAATAAAGAACACAAAATACAGCACACTATGAAAACACTATAGTCGAGTTGCTGCATGAGGCGGACTGCTGTACAGATGCAGCATTTCTTGCTGCATGGAAACACTGATGAGGAACTGCAACTGTAATTGATGAAAGCTGTTACAGCAGCCACAGAAACAAACCACAGGAAATTTAATTTTAAATAAGTGGGGCAATTGTGTCTTGCCTGTGTACATTTATGCACCTGATTCAAGAGATAAGGTCAAAATTGAAAAAAAAAATGCTATTGTGAAACCTAATGAAGAGTATATAAGTTTATATTGCATTACACTGAGTTCTACATAGATACTGACTCATATCTATAGATGGAAGACTCATTTTGATATTTAACCATTGAAACCACTGGTTGCTTGATCCAACAGCGGATTTAAAACTTGTCATCGGAGTGAAGTTGTATTGAAGGAACAAGGACAATCAAATGAACAAGTTGCCTGTGTCTGCTCGTAATACCCTCAGGTGTTGGATGCTTCACAGAGCAATGTGTCAGCTCTGTAGCACCAGCAGCAAAATTCATTTAGTGACTGCAATCATTCTGACATTTTTCATTCTTTCTGACCAGCTGGCAACAACGAAAACCAGTCCACTTTGATGACAATGTAGCAGACAGAGCAGTCATGACGGTCAGAAAACGAAAGGCAAAGTTAGGCAAACAGATCCGTGTACTTTCTGACATTTGCAACCACCTCAAATGTCTACCCACTCATGACTTCACCAACACCCACAACCATCACCACAAGTATTCCATTATTCACCGTCCACTCCAGCCAACTCCTTTCTTCTGCCTTATCAGTCCCATCCCTGCTGCTCTGGTTAAGATCTTCCCATTGCTAATGATGTGTGACAGAGAAGATTACTATTGAACCACTATAAGCTGGAGCCTGTGGCTCAAGAACCTGGAAAAGACATCACACATCACATGGAAATATACATGTAGAACTACCGACCTATCCACCAACACCTTGGGATTCTTGGATTCGTTTGAAAGCCTCACATACAGAATGCATATGCACACAAACATACACATACTCACATGCACACAAAGACTGGGTATTTGACATTAAAGCTTTTTCGCTGACAGATATGGAGTGTGAGAGTCTTCACATCAAACAGCTTACTTTTGCAGCTTTGGAAAACATTTGATTTGTTTAGGCCACAGGTTCCAAAATGGGAGGGGTGCAGAAGAGACATGAGACATACAGTTCATATAAAAGACAAGTAGACAACATGCAGAATGAATGAAGGGTAAAGCAAGTGTGAAGGTACTGTTGAGAAATAAAATGCATGACTGAAAGATTTTCTTACTTTGGCAGGTGTTGCTTCTCTCCTCGTATCCCGGGTTACAGAGACACTTCCCAATAGGCACAAGCCACTCCCCTTCGGTGCTACAGTACATTCGTGGCGGCTCCTCCTCTTTGGAGTGATTGACGCACGAGCCTTTGACCTCCACCAGTGACTGGGAGTCCATGGGCACGGTGTCAGGGAACGTGGCAAGATTCCTCACAGTGTACGGGCACTTCTTGAAGTAAACCCTCACTGAAACCAAAGCTACACAGGCTCCCACATCCTGGAACGCCAGGTAGAAGCCCTTCTTGGTCATGGGACCCACCTCGCGTACCTCAGTATTGAGCTTGAGGATGCGGTCTCCAAGGTCCGTTTGGGTAAAACTCTCATCAGCAGCGATGGTGTCAATCTTGGTGAACTGATGCTCTCTGAAGTGGCTGCCCTGGTCGTCCTCTGTCTCCATGTAGAGGAGGTTGAAGGTCTCTTTGCAGGTGCCCAGGACCAACGGGATGGAGTTGCAGTCCCTGAGGGTGAACTTGAGCTCCACGTAGATCTTCTGGGCCGACTGGCGAGGGATCCAGTTGGTGCGAAGCCAGTTGTTCTGGCTATACTCCATCACATTGCAGACCTGGAAGGTCCTGATTGGAGTGTAGTGCTCATCCACGCCACTGATTTCCTCCCACTGGAAAAGATGGAGAGAAGGAGAGGTCGAAAGGAGAAACAGAGGGAGACAAGAAGGAGCAATAGACAAGAGAGACATAGGAACAAATACAGGAAAAAAGGGGGTAGATTTAAAGAAAGAGAGATAAGAAAGGGAAGCAAAGGAACAGATGGAAGAAGCATAGTTGTAGAACGTGTTGAAAAAATAAAAAAGAAGGGCAAGAAAAGGGAGGAGAGTAATTAAGGGAAAGCCAAAGAAATAGGAAAGTGGGAGTTTGAAGTCAGAGAAGAAGGAATAAGAGGAGAGGAGGGGAAGATAGTAAAGAAAAAAATAAAGTTATCTCCAGCCTGTAAGCATTTAGAGATGAATTATTTAGATCCAGATACACTCTTGCTGAATACTAAGCATCTAATAAACACTTAAGGGTGAAAAATCACACTACCAGATCGCTTTTAAATTGCTCAAATTAATTAAAAGCAAATTTGCTGCCAAAGACAAATTTTCTAGATTAGGATGCTGTGAGAAAAATAATGAAGTGTGATTTCCCATCTCAATCTTTCTTAATTTGTGTGTAGGTGCTTAATTAATGTTACATATTAACAAAATCTCATAGTGTTGTTTTTTCACCCTTTTACTAACATGTTTTTTTTCTCTAAGTGAGGACTTTCAAGCTGCAGTCTTGGTTATTTGCATCACAGTACTACTTCTACTAAAGGAAACGTGCTGAATCCACTATGAAACAAAAAGAAGCTACGACGTATAGACAGATGTAAGTGTATACCAGGAACGTTCATGTCTATCTTACATTTTCCCTCCACTGGGAGAAAGCAAAGAGAGAGGAGAGGAGAAAAAGAAAGCGGGGTCATTCCTTTTGAATTCAACACAGCGGGAAGACTCATTGATCATGCGCTTTTTGGCTTTGCTGTCCTGACAAATCAACATTGAATCAGAGCAATGATGAATGGACAAACACCTGAAACAGTGGCTCATAGGGGTTAAAATGACTGTCATTAGAACAAATGGGCGTAAATGTGTAAATGGATGCTTTGTCTGTTGTTGTTTTTTCTGTCCATGAAATGTAGAATGTCTGAATGAGCGGTGCTTTCTTCAGAGACAGACAGAGATACAGAGAAAGACTTTCTCTGCAACTGGAAACTAGATTATCGCTGCTTTCACACACGTATTAATGGTAACGTAAACCCCCACACACACACACAATACGTTCACATAAGGCTCATGTGAAGTGTTTAAAGTCTCATAGCAGGCAAACACAGCAGGTGCTTTCAGCCCGAAACACAGAAATTAATGATGAGCTAAAGAAAGTGTTGGTTCTCTATTACATGTTTTGTGTGCGTGTGTGTGTGTGTGTGTGTGTGTGTGTGTGCACGGATACCGTATGTGGGTGTAAAGCATATCTATGAGTGTCTGTGGTTCAAGGGGCTCTCAGGCTGAAGTATGGCCACTTGCTTTTCATCTCACAGTAAAGTTAATGAAACACCCCTGAGAGAGCGAGAGAATAAGGAAGAGGGAGAGAAAACTGGAGAAAATAAAAGAGACAGCGCTACAAATGAAAAAAACAGTAAAAAGAAGAAATAGGGAGAGATTAAGTGAAAGGAAAACTGAGGGAAGAGATTCCATCGGTGTTTAGTCTCCCCCGTCATGCTTTCTTTGGCGTCACCTCATTCATCAGAGTGTAGTCCGAGCTCTCTATTGGTCTAACAATAACAGGGAGACCTCGGCAGTATTGAGGTGGGCTAAATATAGAGAGGTGAAGCTAAACTTAACATTAAACATTTCACCTCGCTTTACTCACAAGTGTAACAGCCTGACTTTAAATATAAAAATGATGTGATGACATGCAAAAAGGTATGCTGACAGACTTTGACACCAACAGAAAGCAAAGAGAAGACAGGATCTGCCACTATGATTGGTGATTCTGTTGATATTATGTTTGATAAGAATATGTACTTACTTGATCATAATGAGAAGAAGGCATCCTACTATGCTTTAGCTTTACATGTTTTTTTTCTGTCAGGATTGAAAGCAGCAGAATTGAACTTTTCTGTGCAGCTATCTGTGTCAATAAAAGTATTGATACTCAAGACTTAAAACAAAAAGTTAGAATATGTGCATAGAACCATGATGTGAGTACATTGCAGCATGTATTTGCCATAATAGTGGCAAACAGCAATCAGAAAACTGGATATAATATTCATTGTCAGCAGAAACAGAGTTTTTACCAATTTCTTTGCTGTGTGTGTGTGAAAGCGTGTGTGCGTATATTCAGTGTGTGTATGCAGATGTCTGTGTGAGCTGTGGGCTTTTTGTCCTATTTTTTGTATGTACTTTCACGTCCATCATGCAAACTGGGTCTGAATCTAAAGCGACTGTGACTGATGGCTGCACGCTTTTACTGGAAGCCGTCTTTATGAGAAGTTTTAAGTTTGCCAAACACAAACACACAAAGGCTTTAAAATTATCTCCAGGAATGTGTGTTACATCTGTGTGTTTGTATTAAGTATGCTATATCGTATTCCAGAGAAAATGACGCAGCTTGAGCTAGTTTCTGCCAGAATAAATGAGCGGTATAAACCTTACTGCCCATCACCACCCCCTGACATTACATCATAAGATTTAACTCATGCAACCTTGAATCATTTCCCTTTGTTTGTCAGCTAAGAGCGCTATATTCCGTTCTTGAATATGTTTGAGCCCAAAGTCTGGAATGTTTGCTAAGTACCCATATCCATTTGAAAGAGGCGGACTTGGGTCCAAAGATCACTATGCATCGTAAGTGTACGCTAGCTGTTACAAAATCAGGAAATGAAGAGCTGTTGAGGATATTGCAAATATAAAAAAGCATTTATCTGCCTGTCACACTGCACATGCCGACAGATGTCAACACTTCTATCCACTTCCTGACATGTCGAATGAGGTTTGAAGACAGGTGTGTCCTTCTTATCTGTTCACTAAAAACAAAGATAGCAGCAACGTGAAGTAATAGTTCATTGCAAAGTTAGCCGTGAGAACTGTATCATTTTCTCGGTGTGTTTAAGTACTGAGTGGATGATGACACAAGTTCACAGAATATTGTTGCGACGTGAACGCTGGCCAGCAGGGGAGTTTTTAAGGGGGGAACAATCGTACTCGAGCACATTACAGATTAATCAAACCGAATATGGAAGAAAGCATGATGAAGTGAGCAAATAGATCAAGTCTGAACATTGTTATCCTTCCTCAGATCCAGAAGTGCTTTAGTTAAAGAACAGTAAGTTTCTCTGTGGTTCGGTGGGGATGTGCTACAGTACACAAGTCTCAGTAGTAACTAGGAAATAGTTAGCCGCCACAGACAGAGGATCACAGTTACAGCCTGAGCTCCAGTGTTGGACAAATCTGCAAAACTCATGATTACATTTAGTGTGAAATGTGTTTTTTTGGGTTATTTAAAAAAAAAAAATCCAGAAACAGCATTTCGACTACTGCCGCTATTTCTCCCTTTCTGCACTACGTAGACGTTCTGCCACCAGCAGAGGAGACTGCCGCCGTGAATGTGTGGAACTGAATGTCAACCAGGATAAATAAAGGTCTAAAATGAGCAGCCACCCCCTTGTTTCTCTCCAGGGAGCCTTCAAACCCCTCCTATTGCCCTCTAATTGATATATAACAACACTCGGACCCTACACCGGTCCTTGTGACCTCTGACCCCGACCCCTGATGGTCACAGCTGGGGCACAGTTTGGTGTGATCTTGCCCCTGGTTTCTCTGATCTGTGCTGTAGGTGAAGCAGCTAAAGGGACAGTAAAATTAAGTGTGGTAACTTGATCTGCCCAAGACATAACTTTGGCAACAGGCACGTCTCAGAGTGACCGAGTCAGCACACCCCATCATCCACTTCAAAGACATTCAGGTCAGTGGTGGTTAATGGACCAGTATATGGGCCAGTATAAGGTAACAATGCATTTAAAGCAAAACTGGTTGACCATTAGGAAACAACACAAATCATCTTCCGTGCTTAACAATAATTGTTTTGTCATTATCTGTTTTATGTCATCAAAAATACAGAATCAAATGAAATAAAGGGACTTTATAGGGGAGTCATTGAAAATATTTTTTATATCATTGTTAATTCCTATCTACACGTCTACAGCTGAAGACGGGTGGATTTGAAAGATGGAGCGTCCACAACAAATGCAGAGCCAGCTCATGTTTTGGGATCCAAAGAGGTCAGCGGGGTTACGGGCATGACAACTGCAGCGTATCAGTTAGAGGACATTTCATCATTCAGTTTTACCAAAGGAAAACCAGAATGCCCCCTTCCGTCCTCTTCTTCATCCTTCCTCCTGTTTGGGAACAGCTCCGAGCTTTGCCCGGCGAATCCCTGTTTTTCTCAAGGACACACTGACAGCTATCAAGGAAGGATGCTGGAAACACAGGAGCCTCCTGATTGGACAAGCAGGATGCAAACTCATTCTCATATTTCTTTGTGTTTTTTCTGAGAGCACTGGTCAGCTAACGATAGTAATGCTGTGGGGTATATTTATACAGGTAAGACATCTGTTTATCAGTTATTATAATTTGTTTTAATACTATGGGCTAATATTTTAATAGTTTGCAGAGCTTTAATGTACAACCAGATCGTATTTATTGTACTAATGGCTGTATTTCATTTAATTTTGAACATGTTGTTATGTTGCATACTTGTTGTCAGTCGTGACCGTTTACATTAGCAGGCCTTACGAAGAAGAAAGTAACTATAACACATTTTATACCTTCTCCTCATGCTTCTCATCTCTGGTCCCCTGCTTTACCCTGCTAATCCGTGTTTATGGATGGGCTTTTCCCGGTACTCTCTCACTTTCTGGGGAGCAGGGGGAGCGGTTTATGCTGGTCAGGCGGATTTCGCAGATGGTGTGGACGCAGTGCGCATGGGGGCTTTAAAAGCCCTTGGGTGACTAAAGAAGTTGAAACAGCAGTCTGTGCTCTATGGCCTAGGGGGAAAAAAAAGTGACTGAAGTGGTGGGCTCAGTTTAAAATATAAAAAGCCATTCCCTTATGTGCCTGCCACCCCCACCCTCTCCTTCCAGACGTGAGAATTGGAATGTGACGTGTGATTGTGCGTTTGTTAAATATGTCCTATTATTCCACACAGTGAAGCAAAGTTCCCATACTGTGGCCGCTGGTTCTTTTCTACAGATGTCAAGCTTCTTCATCGTGACACAAAGGTACAGCATTTCTATAGGCTTTTATAATACAGTATAAAACACAGTAATGTAGGGTGTTTAAGCCTAAACCTGTAAAACAAACACAAACAAGATATTTTACTGCACAAACCAAAAGAAATATATATATATATATATTTTTTTAAGTTAATCTAAAAGTTCTATTAACTTCATATCATACCAAAGAATCAATGTATTTTGTAGCAAACCTCTGACATCCATTTTTATTGAAAAAAAAAAAAAAGGTTGTGTCACTTGAAGCCAAGATGTGGGTTTTAAAATACAAGAGCAACTTTACTTTTGTGAACGATCAATGCAAATATGCAAAGTTCCTGGCAAAAACAGCAATGCCATTGTGTTCACTGTTTCCATAAAGAATGGACTTCACTTTGTATGTATCCATTAATTCTATTTTGTATGCAGAGCCAGTGTCTGGGGTGTTGGTTTGTTGCCGAAGAATGCTTTCAAAGCATGCAAGAATGTAATCTTTAACACTCTTTAGTGATGGGTTAAGCCCCCTGGACACTGCTAAGCAATCAGCCTGCCTCCCAGACAGATAACAGTATATCTGGATCACACGCACTCAAACGCACAGACGCACACTCATCAGTCCAGTCGGTGGCTCCGGAGTGAACATCCTGGGGAGCCTAAGCTCTTAATTTGTTCTGACCGGAGCACGTTGTGTCTCGGTAGGCCAATAGCTGCGGCCTCTCCATCAATGTGAATGAGTGTTTGTCTGTGTCTCTGTGTGTGTGTGTGTGTGTGTGTGTGTGTGTGTGTGTGTGTGTGTGTGTGTGTGTGTGTGTGTGTGTGTGTGTGTGTGTGTGTGTGTGTGTGTGTGTGTGTGTGTGTGTGTGTGTGTGTGTGAGAGAGAGAGAGGAAGAGACAGAGAGGGCTCAGTGCCACTGCCACATTATGAGAAATCATTTGTGAGCAGCAGTCTCCCAGGGCTCGCTGCTTATCGGAGCGCAGTCAGTGGATGACGTGAGTAATTACAGATGATTCACCTTGAGGACTTGATCATCAGCAATATCTGTGTGTGTGTGTGTGTGTGTGTGTGTGTGTGTGTGTGTGTGTGTGTGTGTGTGTGTGTGTGTGTGTGTGTGTGTGTGTGTGTGTGTGTGTGTGTGTGTGTGTGTGTGTGTGTGTCCCTCTCTTAGTCTTTCCTGTCCTTCCCCCTCTCTTTCTTCCTCTTCATCCCTTTTCCCTCTATTGCTCTCTTTTTGATCCTTCCCTGTTCCCTTCTCTTTCTCTCTGGAGTCATTCTCAATGACATTGGCTCCCATTCCTGCAGCATTTTTATGAACTGAATAACCACACGCTTTTCATCTGAACTTGTTCAAAGGAAATTCCTTGAAATAAAACAGACACTGCTGTTCAAACTGCCTAACCTCTGTCACACATTCCGATGTCCAGTTCTCGACCACGCTCTCAATATCAGTGCGCATTTTCCTAGTTGCTCACACGTGAATAACTTCTACCAGCACAACATTAATATCGCCCTTCAATTGGTCACGCCATTGTTGTGCAGCCTACAATTGTCTTTGGACTAAATGCATTTTTAAACCATCTGCAGTTTTTCCAGTGGGTCATTTTTTCATTGTGGTTCGACCTCATGCAGGAACTCAGAGGGTTCTGATGATGCCGGGCTTTATAAGGGCGAGGGAAACAAGGTTTGGCAGCTCCATGGAACAAATGACTGGATTACCTTAAGCCACTGCCAAGGAGTAATTCTAACACTTAATAAAGGAAAAACGAGGAAGTGTGTGTGTCCGTGTGTGTGTGTGTGTCTAACAGTGGGCCAGCCCCGAGGCACAGTAGTCTAACTAGCTAGACAAATAAACACTAAGTGAGAGCCCACTGGAGGGTTTTGGTAGCAAAGAAACATAATAAATACGTTTTATGGGAATTTTCTTCCCAAAAGTATGGGACATTGCTGCATTGCTGGTTTTATGAATGCAGTACAATTTCATTTTTCTATTGAAAAAATGTTGTGGTAAAAAAAAAAAAATTGCAGAAATTTCAGCAATAAACACATGTAAAATGTTTTGTATAGAAAATTACAATTACAAAATGGGAAAGCAGTCCTTGATTGGGAATTTGATCACTTCTGGTTTTGAAAATGCATTAATAAACAAATTCACTTTCCTTGCAAATGTGTTTTACGTATCTACAATAGGTATTGTATTAAAATGTGTCAAAGACATAATGAAGCGGTGTATATCGAGCAAGAAATGAATTCATCAGTGAAATGTCATGAAATTTCAAAGTTTACATGCAACAATGGTGAAATGCTATCTCGGATGTTAATGTGATATTTAATCAAAAGGATATAAGCTTATGGACATTCTTATGAGGATGCTGTTGTCCCTACAATCTAAAATCCCTTAATGCCTTAATCTTTCTTTAGACACACACACACACACACACACACACACACACACACACACACACACACACACACACACACACACACACACACACACACACACACACACACACACACACACACACACACACACACACACACTTGAATACACAAACACCCACACATGCATTTTCCCTTTAAGCATATTGACCATATGGCAAGCTCCAAATGATTAACCTTTAACCTGCGAGACGAAGAATGGACAAAAACGTCAAAAAAAATGTGGGTTAATCTGTACTTGGCTCCTTGGTTCAACACGACATAGTGAGAACCACGGGAGTTTGAAAATCCTGATTTCATGGCTGAAGCCCACATCTAGTTTATGTTCGATGACATGCCTCTGAAATGTAAGTATATTCCAACACGATGTGGGTAAAAAAAGAGACAGGAGATACTCACCCCATGCGTTGGGTAGGAAATCCATCCTAACTCCCCTTGGCTTGCTTTAGAGTCTAACAGGTTGACTGTGGGGAGGAAGAGAGACAGGGAGAGAAAACAAAGACAACATATGAGTGTCTAGTCCTTGTTAGCCCCAATTAGCCTTTATCTAATCCCACAGGAGGGATCACCAACCTCAAGCACTGATCATGACTCTTATTTACTCAGCTGCCACACACACACGCACGCACGCACACAGCACACGCTCACACATACTACATATATCCTATGCTAACAGTGAAAGTAGGATTTCTTTTCTTGCTTTGTAAGGCATCAAAGCAGAAGTTGGCTGGGCAAACAACTCAAATATCCTGAAGAGGTACTGAACTAAATCCAACATCTCAAAAACCTCAACAAGACGTGTTTATTTTCAAAGACTTGTGCTTTTGACCCCTCTGAGCCCTGTTCTACCTAGCCAGGCATACATCAATAGTGATTGGACTGTAACCAGGTAATGCAAAACTGCATCGAATCTAAATTCAAATGCAATCACCAGTTTCAGAGGTGGTCAGAAATTCAATTGGCCACACTGAAACCAAAATATAAATCCCAGATTCACCATAATGAATGGAAATACAATTTTATGTGTGTGTCCAGCCAGGAATCAATCCTTCTCAGGCAGACGCTGAGCAGCAGAGAGAGGGAAAATCCATGTCTAATAGAGGGAATATGAAAGAAGACAAATAAGACAAGGAGCTCCGGTGGCGTGATGGTGCAAGTGGAGGCTTTGGCTCAGCAAAATGGGCTTTATATCCAGCCAGTGAAACAGCACGTCACACTTTTGGGATCATGAAGTTTTGGTGATTAGAGATGTCCCAAACTGATCCCAAAGTTCAGTATCGAGGGTTATCAAAGACTTTTTGACTGATTGGTATACCAGTATTTAGCCCCGATCTTCTGTTTTACGTGAACTGTCGCACGGGTGTCGTAAATGCAAAGCAAAATTAGTGGCAGGACACATTAAAATGTGTGCCGTGTGAAAATATTTCAAAAACAAAAGCAGCACCGAAGCCTCTAATGTGGGCAATGCAAGTATTTACCGAGGTGGTAGTTACTGAGCTGCACTCAATACTTTTATTGAATTATGAGTAATGGCAAGCTTCAAAACACTCGTCAGGAATCTTTTTAATGAACTTAAAGTGTGCACTTTGCAGCTCTACGAAGAAAAATACATGGGCTCGGTATCGGGTAAAAAAAAACTTAACCGGATCATCCCAACTGGTGATAACACTGTTATTGCTTCCCTCCACAGACCAAAATTAAAAGTAGGCAGTGCAAAGGTGATTTGTAGACATTTGGATATGTTGGCCAAATTGAGTCTGAAAGAGTATCTTCCTTAAGTACAGAAAATGAGCTGCAACATTTTCTATTCTTAGAGCATACACGCGGCTGTGGAGAGAATGATTGTCATTGAATACAACTGTCAGTATGGGTCATAACACATGGAGTGAGGAATGTGGAGGCAGCTTTATGCTCAATGGATACCCCACTTCAAACTGTCACAAGCAGTTTGGCACCAGATTCTGTTCAGTAACACAAATATAAGATGATAGATAATACATATTTTTGAATGCTTTAACTTCAAGCAACTATGTAAAACATCCGCAAATAAGTTGGCAGTGATTATTATATAAATTATTTACATTTTAGAGTCAATTTGTAATCCTTTTTAATATGTTTAGCAAACTGTAAAAAGTGTGACGCCTAACTAGTGTGAAGTAAAAACAAACAGATAAATCTCTCGTAGGCTGAAGTGCTACAAATGGTAATGAAACCATGATGAACATGACTCTTATTGTGCACATTTGGGGGCATATGTTTAGTTAGTTTTATTTTGTGGTTTTTTTTTATTTTTTTTTTTTTATCACTAAGCAAAAAAATGTACAAAACTTTCAACAATAGCTTTTTTCAAAACCTCAAAAAAACTCCACATGAATTTACATGTTGTTTTCATTACAAACATGCACACTAAGTGACCTGCATGAAAACATAATAGACAAATAATCAGTTAATATAAATGGAAAAAGAGGCATAAAGTTCCATTGTTCTGCTGAGAGCAAAGCAGTCCACAGCTATAAACACACACTTACACACACACTTTTAGCCAAGCACGCACGCTCATACACAGCAAAGTGAAGCAGCAGTGCAGTTGGGCCCGCAGCTGTAGCTCTATTCACTGTGAAAATATGAGGAATACATTCTCCCTGCATTCTCCTGTTCAAAGCTTCAGTAAGCAAGAGTGTACACATCTCAAGTCAAAGGAAAAAAAAATTCAAGGACTGCTGCTGTGGCACACTGAAACCTATTTTAGTCAAAGAAAATTTGTCCCACACAAGCAGCATGAACTAAATTTGCAGTGGGAAGTGATTTCGCTCCTCTGTGAGCTAATTGTTGTTTTACACTAGAGTAAAGGTTGAGATGGAAATCGTCATTTTCTTCAGGCAAGTCAGGTAAATATCAGCCCATGTGGCGAAAAAAAGAGCCAAAAAGGGAAACGGAGAAAGGAAGATGACGGAGGCTTATTATCAAATTCTCAGATCAAAAAGCGACTCAACTGAGGCTCATCTGAGCTGTAGCTGTGCTGAACCACTCAGCCAGCTGAGTGGCAGTAGACACATTCCTATTAGAGTCTAATGAAGCTATCTGTTCATGTCAGATAATAGCAGCTCAGCATCCAGGGCCATTGCTTCCAATTTACATTTCTCAACGAGCTGAGCCCACCACTCAAATTGAGCCGAGCGAGGGAATTTGAGAGCAGAAAATTAGACAGCTCTCATATCACAGGAGAAAAAAAAAAAAAAAGCCCCCTCCAGCTGCACTTGGCTGGAGAAATCGGCACCCACACATGCACACAAACGCACGTACGTTCACAAAAACACACGTCAACACAAAATCACAACGAAAGAAGCATCCTCATCTAAAAAAAAAAAACAAGAGGAGTAAACAGACACGGAAACACAGAGATGCTGTATGTATATCAAGAGGTACCAAAATGATGCGCACACATCAAAAGCACCCACATACTCTAATTGCAGACACCCACATCTACTGTATGCATACACTCTTTCAGACGCTCACCAAAACATGGCACCTATTACCACGCATGCGCACCCAAGAAGGCACAAAATAAGTGCATACTCAAACATTTGCTGACAGTCTTACTCTCACTTTCTCTCTCGCTCACACTCACTCACACGCACACACACACACACACACACACACACACACACACACACACACACACACACACACACACACACACACACACACACACACACACACACACACACACACACACACACAGTCAGTTAGCAAGCTAGCGTCAGCCAAGCATATAGCCTCTGCCCCGTCAGGGAGTGCCTCTAAACTAGAACTACGAGTATTAATAGCAAACACAGCTAGCCTGTCTGTGAGGGAGCAAAACATCACAGAGGTAAAACAGGTGAATCAATACATAAAGCAAACTAGAACCACCACTAGACCGCCACACACGAAAACTGACCCGGACAAATCGGAGACATGGCCTTTTCATTTGACAGTGACCTAGTATCACTTGGCACGGCATCCATTAAACACTGGAGCGGAGTGCCTATGCAGGGTACTCATTTTGATGTCTATGTTCTTATCATTTAACAGCTAAGGTGACAATAATGACTGTCCAACACAAAATTTGATTTAATAGCCTTTCACTTCTACCCAGCAGCTCAGAACTGATGTACATGGAAAATGAATCATCAGTGTCAGATGGCATTAAAGTGTTGGGTGAGGGGAAGAAGAAGCTCTCCGTTAGAGAGTGCGTTCGGGAATCAAGCATCTCTAGAATAGAAGAGAATCGAGTAGAATAGAAGCATCTCTGTGATATGTCCCATCTAAGACAATGGATGGGGTTTTGTTTCTGCTGCTTGGCTCTGTGCATGCGAAGGTTGGCAGGCCGCAGTGCAGGCAAAGCAAGGCGACTTGTGTCTGTGTTAAAGGGTGAAGTGTTCACCTCCCATTATGAATTATTCAAGAGCAGAGTCGCTCTGTCTGATGTTGCTTCTGCTTGCCCAACCCTTCTGCCCCCATTCTTTCTTTCTTTCTTTCTTTCTTTCTTTCTTTCTTTCTTTCTTTCTTTCTTTCTTTCTTTCTTTCTTTCTTTCTTTCTTTCTTTCTTTCTACCTCATACCTTATATGTATGTGCCTTAGATACACACATATGCGATCACACAAAGGCATAAAGCATTCCTGCACACATACTGTAAAATCATATCTCTACACATAAGACACAGCTATCACCTACAACTCTGAAACCTATAGAGCACATTCGGTTAAACTGGGGATGCCACTCTTCATATTGAGCTCAGTGTTTCATCAACACACGCACACACACACACACACACACACACACACACACACACACACACACACACACACACACACACACACACACACACACACACACACACACACACACACATATTCATACACATGAACATAGTACAGTACGGCCTATAGTATGGGCTACTGTATGTGAAGAAAATGGGTGTATTTCGTGTGAGCGCACTTTTTCCAGAATCTCTGAAAAGTACCATCCCTCACAAACGCTCCTGCGTCCCAGCGGGACTGCTGAGCCGGGCACTCCGGGCCAAGCCTCCCTCCCGCCAGCTAAAAATACCGGAGGCCTCCTGACGTCCCGCAGCGGGCCAACCTTACACCACCTAAAAGGACACGTTGCACCACAGCGCCAACGAACAACTTTGGATTTTTTTTTTCTTCTGTTAAATATGGACAAAATAAACAATATCAGATAAATCATGTCCGCTCCAAGTAAAAAATGAATCCGTGCCACTCACATATTATTATAGGGCTTTCCTCCGTGTTTCCCTAAACTTTACCCAAGTTTTATAGCCTACAAGATCATTACGACCATTATGAAAGCCACACAGTGAATGGAAAAACAAAATGTTGGTGGAGGAACGGTGCCGAGATGGAAGATTAAACGAAATAAAACTACACTTCTGATTTCCTTATTAATGGGAAGGAAAATAAAAGGCTAACATAAATTCGCCATCATCCCGTTAAATCTGAGGTTTCTTTTCCAGGAAAATATTTGTCTTTACTTGTTAAGTGATTAATGAATGTTCATTAAGTCTGTGAAAAGTTCCATAGATCTGCAAGTTGGCAAAACAAGGCCCCTGATTAATTTCCTGATTTACTGTTGGCTTTCATATAAACTGCAGTAATCTGTCAACGTGTTTACAGGAGATCCTTTTATTACCATCGATTTTTACATTTACAAACAGGCTTCCACGGTAAACTCTGTTCTTTCATCATCTGCTGCGCACTTGGGTTGATTTGATCACCAGCTGCTCGTCGTCATAAAAAAAATATTTAAAATCATTATTTTTTTAAATAAAATAAAGAAAAGCCGGAGTAACTTTCTTTATTCATTGGTGAACACTGTCCTACAATGCAGTACAAGTAAAACGACATGAGTGAGATAAAAAGAAAAATATATATTGGTTTGTGATGTTTTAGGGTTGTCAGCATGAATATAATTAAAATAGATACACACTCCCTGCCATGTTTAGTGACGTTAAAAGTGTCTTTTTACACACCAATAAGTTTATCAGCCTAAAAGCATACTGAACGAGAAATTAAAAATCTCGTACACAACTTTAAAAGTAAAATTTCAATGTTTGTCGTTTCCGTTTATTTGTTTCATTTAGGAGATCGCTATACCAGTCTGTATGTTTCTAGTAGCTTCATGTTGGTTTTGTCTGCTTCGTTGCTTCGCCACTGTCCAGTATACGCAACGGTTAATATTTTAATTAATATGACTTATTTTTGATTGTGGGACTGCAGTCTGATCCGACTATAAAGTTTGACGATGCATTTTCATGCTGTAACATTTAACCCAGAGGAGAGAAACGGCGCTCAACTATAATTCAAAGCATGTTTTGTCCTCGTTATAGATCTGTATTTGTGATTAAAAAGTCTGAATGCATTTCTATAGAAAAAGAGAGACGGAGCAGCTCGATACTGACACTCTCTGGTAGATTTATTACTTAGAAAGGTGACATTTTTCGTCAGATTTGTTCATATTGACACTTTTCCTGTTCTTACAAACTCGTAAACCGGTGAGTGGATTTTTCTTTTTTTTCTCTGTCTTTTCTTTTTTCAAACAGAAACTCACTGAGTTTCTCTCACGTCTTTCTGCTGAACCACCCCCCCCCCCCCACACACACACACACTCACCAGTATATTTTTGTTAAGCTGATGTGTATTTTATGTGGTTTTATTTCTTTATTAGTGGTGAGCCAGCTCATGTCTAGCAGTCTTATCTATTTCTAACAAGTATTTAAATCTTGGCCATTATCAAACAGTTTTCCAAAGCAAGTAAAACTTTTATTCGCTGACTTTTTTATTCTGCTTTGTCACGCAATTGCATTTTTTTTTTCATTTGTACCATGAACTATACCTACTGATTCTCGTGCACTGCATGAGCAGCCAAGCAGGATCTCTGCCTGACTCCAGAAGTTGTGCTGAACGACACAAAACCGCAAATCAGGTTTTTTTTTTAAATTGTTTTTATATTAGGTAAAATTCAAAGTTTAAGTTCCAGAAACATCTTCTATTTAAAAAAATAAAAATAAATTACTGTTAGGTTAAAACTTCTTTATGAACTAGTTTGACAAACTGACCTAAAAGTTCGGGAGGAAATCCAGTGTAACGTCAGACATGAAAAAAGCAAACTTTACTGGTCTAGTTATGTCATTTCATTCATTCACTGAATGTTCTGTAAAACTTTCTCTATTGAAAGTCTCTGATTAGGGCTGCTCGTCTGACGCGGCCTAAAAACGAACTGTTCATCATTTTCAAAACTCACCCAACAAAATCAATTTGACTTCTTGAAGCTGTCTTTACGGGCGGCAGAAAGACAAGGTGCATTTAGTAGGAGCTAATGCCTGAACATTGAATTACAGTGAAGTTGATAGAAAGAGCATAGTAAGGGCTCATTCAGATTCATGCAATCACTTTATTGATATTGAGTTTTGAATCACGACAGGCTGCCTCAAACTGAAACTTGTGTTTCGGTGTGTGCTGATAGTTCACGTGAAACATCGTTTAGAGAACCATCGATGTTAAATGCATTCATTTGAACAGCCTGAATTTCACTTCCTCCGCACTTTTAGGGGGAATAACTTTAGATGTGATCCTTTTACACAATGTGATGTAATATTCACTGAACTCCACAATATTCTACACTCAAATGAATTTGTCTCTCTTTTGTGGACTGTTAAGGGTTACAGGACTCGGCATCTTCTTCAGCACGCGTTTGACCTTCCCTCCTCTTTGTCCACGCTACACAACACTTTAACCTTATCACGATTAAGTTTTAAAGGTGTTACAGTGGCAATGTTTTATAAAGTTGATCAAACTTGTCACGAATAAAAAGGATTTTTTTTTTTTTTTTTTTTTTTTTAGCTTTTTGCAGCGCAGTTCCATATGCTTGAGGAAGAGTGTGCTGAGACGAGACCGGGTTTCAAAATATTATCACAAGCTGAAGTAACTGAAACTTGCAGGAAATAAGTTGTTTTTCCTGCAAGAAATAAAGAGTTGTTTCGTTTAAAGTTGGGCTTACATAACATTTAAATAATAAAGATATAATTTATAGCAGTCATTACGTGACTTCTTAAAATGGTCAGTTTACCAGATCCCCACAGCAGCCTGCGAGTCTTTATTCAGGTCAGAATCATAAAAACAGTCATACGCGTTTTTACGCACCAAGCGAATGTGCTCATCTTCTATTTATTGCCTTTAAATCGAGTTAAGCTTACAGTCACCCAGTAACTGGGGCGTCTACCTCAAACGGGTCCTTCGATAAAACAGACGTGAATCTCTCATAGAAACACAGCCGCCGGAGTTTCTTTACATCTCTTCGCCCTGTAATAGCTTCGCATGGGCGCTTTGGGAGCTGTCTCGCCATCGCTCAGTTCATTCATCCCCATTTAAACAACTATTAACCTCCCGTTAGCGAAATTGTCCGAAATCTGGCTCTCTTATTTGCCCTGTTTGGATCCATCTTCAAGTTTATCGTCAAATTATTGTCTGTTAGTGATCTGTCCCGGTTCGCGCGGATGCCCGGTGTCACCTTCATGCGCTTTGGATCCTCCTGTTATTGTTATCACGATAATTTGGACACTAAGTCTGCGGCGAGCGCACAGCACTGGTCGCGATGTGTGCCGTAGCGCACCATACACACACACACACACACACACACACACACACACACACACACACACACACACACACACACACACACACACACACACACACACACACACACACACACACACACACACACACAAGCAAGCACAGACATAAACACACATGTCCGCAGCCGGAGAGTTCCCTTACCTTCATTGGGGGGATAGATGACGGGGAATACAGGAATAACGTAGGACAATAAAAGAAGTAAAATGAAAAGGAGTGATCGCAGATTGCAATCCATGGCGGCGGATCAGAGGTACATAACTCCATGAAGCCACTGACTGATCTGGGAACGTCTCCTCTCCACTCAGTTTTCTCCCTCTCTCTTGCTCCGTCTCCCTCCGGTTGGAGCCGTTTTCCGCTGGGTCCTACAGAGTCTGACACACAGCAAAAAAAAACAGGGCTCAAGTTCATCACAGGTCAGTTTGGAACATGTACCACTGGCGTCTTTTTGAGGTGAATGACAAAACTCAGCTATTCGGCGATTTTTTTTTTTTTTCCAGTCTGAGTCAATCCTAAACTGTAACGTGAATCACTAAAACGAAAAGCAGAGACTGAAAGATATATTTTAAGTTTATCTGCGAACATGTTCTTTCTCTAAACATCACACATTCGCCAACTCTTTTATTGTAGTTACAGTTTTTCCATACACTCCTAAAATATTAGTGAAATAATAAAGTCATGTAGTTTGATAATGAAAACAAATATCTGGCTTCTTGTTAAAGTGGGATTTTATTTGACCCAATTACAATTCTAATGGTTCACAGTGAATGAAATCTTAGTAAAGCGTGTGTGAATGACTATCTAAACAGGACTTAATAAGGACCTGATATATTTTTATTAAAACGGCCAAAAGTGTTTTGGATTTTACAAAAGTTGTGTTTTAAGTTTGACTCTGGACCAACTCGGTTGTGCCCTCTTGCTTTGAACTTAGAAAACGTCCTCCACAAAGTGAAGATTCGTTTCTTAGAAAGCCATACAGAAAAAGAAAATGTATGCATGCATTATATTTTTTTCAGATTACTGTGGCTGTTTTTTTTTTCATGAATTGAAGTCATAATGAAACATATTTTTATGGTTAAACTGTCACTTTTTACTACATACATAGTTTATATTTATGTACATGTTGACATGTAACCAGTGGCCCATATGAAAAAACTATATGCATTGTTGTTTATACTGTTTTCCATGTTACAATAATCACCTACTGAAGGACAAACTTTTATTCATCATTGTGTTGAAGGACACGCTGTATGATGTGCTTGTATGTAGTTCTACTGTGTGCATTTTTTTTTTAGGGGGCCATTAGGGGCCCCTGACACCACAATACTTGATGTCTACTGAAAGAGTGGGGTGGCAGTGTAACGTCAGGGCCCTCGCTGAGACGCCAGCTGTTGTGTTGGGGGGTTGAGGCTGGGGGTTAGGGAAGGCATGTGATGTATGGGAAAAGTTAAAGGACACGGCGCACACGGAGGCCAACAACACAGCTCCACTCAGATTTGTCCAAACTCTTCCTGAAGTTAAACTACTTTATCAGCTTGTGGACGTAATCTATAGAAGGAGGTCCCAGTTGGAGATTAGAGAAACGTCTTGCAGGGTATACATTCGAATCAGTCGCACATCAAATAAGACAATGGATTTATTTATTTATTGTTTTTTGTAATGAAAATCTAATTTACTGAGTATATTTAAATTGTTGAGAGGGTGATACAGTGAGGGTGACTTTGTATCTTAATTAGCCTGTAATTAAGCATTATGGAAAATAACTACATACAACACCATTAGCGCAGTGTTTACTTTTTCTTTTTTGTTATTTTTTTCATGTCCTATGTAGCTGGCAGTCTGTTCAAAAGTCCTTTAAAATCAACTGTAGAGTTTTTACAGTGCATTTAAAATAAATATTTTAGAACAAAATACTCAACAGCCATCTTAGAGATACTCTACTACTCACAGACGTATGACTTTCACGTTGTCAATGGATACAGTGAGGAATGATGCCAGGAGGTCTCCAGCTACATTATTAAGTGACTCTGGCATGTAGATTTACAGCAGGTTTTAGACATGCCAGCCTTTGTCATACATCATCGTCTATATCCCACTAATTCACTTATTACACACTGAAGGAGATTAATACGAGAGGCCCCACAGCTAACAATCAATTCAAAGGATGGTCGTTCTGGCCTAATAGTTTGTAAGATTTAGTTTCAGTGGAGAACTTTCATTTATTTTCACATAGTACTGATTCATAGAAAATTATCTGAATTATTATGCATATACTGGAAGCTGGAAATGGAAGCGGGCCTTCAGGAATTATCTCCTTAATCTTAAAGTGAACAATATGCTACATTCAGCTAACTAAAGAGCAAACTGACATGGGAATGAGAAAGAATGTGGACACATGATTTTTACCAAAACAGTAAAAAAAAAAGAGTGACAATAAACAAACAAAACTGATCACAGGCATTCAATACAGTATGTGACTGCAGTGTGGCATTTGAAGGAGCTTCATGTTGACAGTCAAACATAATCAGTAGCAATCGTTTGCATTTGTTTGTCTGAGAGGCACTGTCACTGCGTTTTAGTCAGTAAACCTGCAAGTTAGTTCAGACTAATTGCTGAAAATCTGTTTCTGATTGTGGTCAATTGGAAGAATGCGCTGGGTCCCTCCCATCTATCCACTCCAACATTTTTTCCCTCTTCTCAATGAGCGCTTGTCCATCTTGATGTCTCGCCAGTGGAACAATCCAGTATGAAATGGAGGAAAATATTGATTTAGAGCTGCAATTGTAAGACATCATATGTCTTGACAAGGCTGTATAGCGCTCCAAACTCACAGAACAGATGTTGTTTAGGAGCAGCTTTGAAGCTGCCAAGACCTGGCTCTCTTGCACAGTAACAAACAAACAAACAGATAGGCTGACTGTGTTTACTGCTCGCTGTCAGTGCCCTCTTCCTCCCTGCGGTTTCGAAGGCGGCACATTCCTCCATGCTCACAGTGTACAGAAGGAGGAGAAACCAGCGGGCTGCTGGCATGTAACACTATCCCCCCATACCAAACATTATACTATGGATGCCTTCTTACCATCGCCAGCACCACAACGTTTTACCCTTTCCCTCGTTGTCTTTTGATTTTCTTACAGCGCTACAGGGGATTCTTAAACTGAAGGAAACTGTAATTGACTAGTCAATGCTCTCACTAAAGTACAATTATAGGTTTTTAACAACATTATACTCATGAAGACTAAAACAATACAGCTGTAATATTTGTATGTGTCCATTTAAGAGCAGTAATAATAATACTAATGCTTGTTTGACAGCATCACGACTCAACTCGTCACCAGAAATCGAATGTACATACAATGATGTAAAGCAAGTAAAGATATCTCCCTTCTTGGATTCACTTATGCTGTCAAACTGATTAAAACCAGTGAAAGTTGGTGCTTGTGATTACAATTCCTGCATGTTTTACACAGATGCAAACAATTTCCAGTGGATGTCTGTGATTTATCAAACAGGGAAGCTACTTTATGCTGGGAAATAAGATTGTAAATTTAGCATCACACCAAGAGCATTCATCCTTTTCTCATGAAGAATGTGCTCAGCTGAGTGTGTCTAACTGTTTACACAAAGAAATCAAGTGCCCCTCAATTTCCCGTATGTGCACCAATGATTAATTGGGTTATGGT
This sequence comes from Brachyistius frenatus, assembly GCF_029030835.1. Taxonomy (NCBI): domain Eukaryota; kingdom Metazoa; phylum Chordata; class Actinopteri; family Embiotocidae; genus Brachyistius; species Brachyistius frenatus. The sequence continues at coordinate 765,745 of NW_027210626.1, forward strand.
TCATGTGGCAAATCCTCCCTCTCCCCCTCAGAGAGATGGCTCTGACAGGACGGACTGACCAGCCATAACAGGGTGAGACAAAGCTGGGCCTCCCTCCACAAACTCTCTCTCTCTCTCTCCAGCCCATGATCAAGTCTCATCATATTGTTATAGTTCAGTGGTAAAGGGCTGGAAGGGATAAAGGTATAACTTATGCTGGGGGTTGATTTTTGGGATTGTTGTTACGGCTTCTTTCTGTATAAATAGAAAAAAAAATAGGACAGAGAACATTACAGCACGCTGTTGAAAGAATAGACCGCCACCCTCAATAAAGCCTGGAAATAGAGGAAGTTTTTCTGCATCGATCAATGTGCCCTTTCATTAACTGCTGGCTTCCTATGATTTGTGGACCTAAATGATTTTTCACAGGCTTGTTTCTGCCGTGGCACGAACATTGGTCAAATCAATGGTCACTCATGTGTCTGTGTGAATGACGGTGGTATTAGCAGTTGCTTGTGTTGTTCCCCGAGAGAAACAAACACAGAAGAACAAAACTCAAGGTTAGAAACACAATTCTATCTGTCTGCTTCGACAAAAGTTATGGTATTACAGTTGAATACCTCATTGCTGTATTTAAAAAAAAAAAAAAAAGGTAAATGACTGACAGCATAGTTAGTTTTGGTTTCAAGTGAATACTTTGACTCGACCCAGTTTGGGGGATTTTCCTGTTTTTAGATCCGATATAGTTGAGGATGCCAAAACACCAGAAGACGGGAAAAAAAAAATTAAATAAAGAAAGAGCTGGTTTCTTTTCAGCTCCAAGGTATTTGTGCGTCTGCTGTGCTCGACTGAACTGGCCACGTACCAAACCTTTTAAATATTTTACTTGAGACAACAAACACTGTACCTCACACCAAAGTACCACATCCTAGTAGCTATGCATTTATTGTTGTGTTGTTTTTATGGTGAACATTGTAGAAGTCACTAGTGAATTAAACACAGTGAAGTTTAAATATCTTAAGGGACTGTTTCCTTTGTTTCTTTTCAGCCACGGTGGGTATTGTTGCTCAAAATTGCATTCATTTACCCCTAAATTATTTTCCCAATTACATTTAAAAGCAATACAACTTCTGTCTGGTTATTATTATTTTTTGTTTAAGAATGAATGAAATGCCCTATTTATCATCATAATTTTACTGCAGTGTATTCAGCAGGGGTTGGTGGGGTGGACGGCAAATGCAAAATGTGCACAACTCTCACCTCATAAAAGACGGTCACACCCAGATTCACGTCTATGGTTCGGTTTAGGCAACAGAAGCTCTTTGGTCAAATGTAGGGAAACACTGTGATTTTAATTACATATAAATAAGTACATTGAGCCTCAAGTCACTGTGGACTTTCCACAGACCACAATGTTGTGATGCCAGTGACAAAATATAACTATAAAAAAGTTCAATAGGGCTGTAGTTGCTACAAGTGGATATTACATTGCAAAATCAGATATTGTTATGGAAAAAAATATGTTGTCAGTGAACATAATGATGCATATCATATTTAATATCATAAATAAATAGGTGAGTCAACTGTGTTTCCCTTTTTCATTGATTTGAGAATATAATCTGGTTGTGATTAAATATCCTTCAAAACGCATTTGCTGTTGCATTTTGACATGCAGTGTATAAGAGACAGGCTCGTGATGCTCTTGCGAACAAACTAATTCAAACTATTAACCGGCATAATGACAAACACATTACCTCCCACATCTCTGGGGATTCTT